>NC_051211.1:15263133-15348133 GCF_015220715.1 Pygocentrus nattereri | reverse complement strand
CTGGGGCGAGCAGGCATTTCAGTTTTTGAAGTAGTGGGGCAACAGCCCACCAATTTTTGAGTCAGTTCAGGATGTTTACATTGGACGTTTCTTTTTTTCTAACAGCTCATTCAGTACCCAGCTCCATCTCATCCCTCACTCTTATCTCACATTTCTAGCCCTGGCCTCTACAATAAGAGTCCCTGGCAAAATGAACCCAGCTGGAAATGAAAATGAACATGCTGAAGGGCACACAACTTAAAACCAACAGAACACGCTACACACAACACACTACAATATTATCATAGCATAGTGCTGAAAAAGCTAGTTTTAGTTAGACTGTTAGTGGTCTCGTTGTCTTTTGCCTCTTTCTTTTTTGATACAGTGGATTTTATTCTACCTTTTTTAGAGGAAAGGAGCCACCCCTGGCTCATATATTCTGTCATGGATAAAACAAGTTGAGGTTAAAGCACGTTGACTGTAAAAAGACATCTTTATTTTGTGGTACATCTTCAAGGTTCTAGTGTATGTTGCTGAAAAGTGTACAGTGTATATATGATCATAAAAAAAAGCCTGCATGGTTATGTGTCTGTCATTCAGCTGAATATTGGATAAACAGCATCACGTATTTCACTGTAGTATGATATCAGTAGTTATAGATATAAATAGTAGTTAATTCAGAATATTAATATATATATATACACAGTAAAATGTAGTTAATTCAGAAATGCATTACCCACATAAATACGGAAGAGAATATTATTATATAGGTGGTATAAATCTAGAAAAAACACCAAACACCAGACACAAATGACCTATCTTAACAATGCCAGTGACTTCTGGCTTTATAAACAGCTGAGTGAGGCTCTCTCTCTCCCTCTCACTCTTTATGCCTCTCTGTTTTTCTCCCCACCTCTCGCTCTTGCTCTCTCTCCCTTTCTCTCATTAATGCCATAGTGTTCCCCTAGCTCTCTCGCTTGTTCATCTTCGATTAACTGAAGAGTCTTCGTTTACTGCAATTAATGACCACTCAGGCGTCCAGAGACACACAGTCATGGTGAGATTTCAGACTGTTTCTTTCTCCTCTTCCTAAACCTCTGTTTGCTCTTTCTTTGTCTCATCTCCCTCTCTCTGTCTTTTCACTCTTCTCTGTTTTGTCCTCATTTCGTTATTTCACTCTCTCTCTGTCTCTCTCTCTCTCTCTCTTTGTCTTTTTGCTCTTCTGTATTATCCTCATTTCGTTCTCTTTCACTGTCTCTTCTCTTTCTCTCTGTCTGTTTAATCACTCTTCTCTGTTTTGTCCTCATTTCATTCTTTCACTGTCTCTATCTCTCTTGCACTTTCTTTCTCTGTCTTTTTTGCTCTTCTGTTTTGTCTTCATCTCTCTGTCTTTCGCTCTACCTCTTTTCTCTCTCTTTGCCTCTTTGCTTCTTAACCTCAGTTTTTGCTCTCTCTCTCTTGCTGTCATTCTCTCTCTCTCTCTCTCTCTCTCTCTCTCTCTCTCTCTCTGCCTCTCTCTGTAATGATGTCCTGGTGCTGGATCTGTGTTGTCTCCTCTCTGGGGGGCCCTTATTTTTCCACCTCAGGGTTTCAGGGTGATGATTTTGTTTGTTGCACTCTTTCAGGGACTTTATTTCAGTGAGTGACACTGATTCTCCCGGTGAGTCTATTTCACGGCAGGGAGGCCACTCGGAGTGCTGATTAATGTCTTATGAATTGATCATTAATTATTAATTCATTAATTTAGTGATGGTTCATGTCATCCCTAATTAGTTTTATTGGCCTGCTGCTGTGAAAGGATAAAGTGGTTGAGGGGGTTTAGATCAATGAGGGATGAAGCTGTAATTAACAGCAGGACTCCACTGTATAGATATGAGGTTGTTACTACCAGAGGGAGCGAGTGTACTTAAATATACAATTTCACTGTTAACCTCTTAACCCTTAAAACCTCTTAAAATCCCAGGCCTGGTACCTACTAAGGCTTATTATTGAATAACTACAGGAACTTCAATGCAAAATGGCTGACATCTTCTTTGGTTGTAGAAGTGTGTTTTAACACTTTGGGCCTGCTGCTGGGCCCTGGCCATTTCAGCAGTTAAGACTTAACCCTGAGCATGGCCACCTGGGCATGTCTTTATATTTTTAATGGTAAATGTGTGATATAGGATACTGTGCAAAGAGCAGAGACTAAGAGGAAAGGCAGGCAGACCACCCGGCCAGATAAACAGTACTTACAGGTTTTATCTTTCAGAGACAGGAGAAAATCAAGCCTGAAAACACTCCTGCTTGAAAAAAGGAAACACCCTGGATATGGATAGGTCGCCAATCCATCACAGGGCTAGTTTAAAATAATTTTACTTCATTTTAATATAATTACAAATTAAATACAACCCCATTTCCAAATGAGTTGGAACACTAGGCAAAATGTAAATGAAAATAAAATGCAATGATGTGCAAATCATTTAGTACAAAGACAACATATCAAATGTGGAAAATGAGAAATTTTATTGTTTTTTGAAATATATATATATGCCCATTTTGAATTTGATGCCAGCAACATATTCCAAAAAAGTTGAGATGGGGCAAAAAAAAAAAACTGTAGCATTTTACTTTACAGATTGGTAATAAGTGGGTAATGTTATGGTAGAATTTTGGTAATGAGCTGTATTTATCCATAAATTCAATTACAAGTCAGTAATAAAATGGTAAAAATCAGTGTAACAAGTTGTACTTACCAAAATATTACTTGCATACTTTCCAGGTCATATAGAATAATAAGTCAGTAACTGTAGTGATGACTACTGGAACAAAAAGTGGAAAAATAATGGTAACAAACTTTAATTGCCCATAAATCAAAAGGGCAATACTATTGGGGTTATTAGCCCGAAAACAAAGCAGTAGTTTTGCTGAAATGATGTGGTTTTAGTGCTGTAAAATACTAATTGACTTGTTTCTACTTTGTTTCTTAGCTGTTATGTCATTAAGTGGTCAGGGGCAGTATGAGGTTACAGGCTGTAATTACAGTGGAACTAAACGGTATCAGAGCTGTAAAATGCAAACTTGCAAACTACATCTCACATCATGTAATAGCATCTGGGTAACTGCACTGAAACAAAGACTAAATTACTGCATTAGATCTCATGCTTGTTCTACTACTTTACAAGTGCACTTACACAGGAATAGATTAGGTGAATGTACTGAGATTACGCAGAATCAGGGCTGGAAAATGCAGCATCACATGTTCCCTTTGTGTTACCTTTTAACAAAATACTGTTACTGTATTATAAAGCACAGATCTGACAAATATCATAGGCTCACTAGTGGGCTAAATGTTTAAATTCAACCATGCTCAGTCATTTTTGACCTAGCATTATCATGCAATCCCACGCTAATCATCCTAGCAATTTAGCTAGCTAGCTAAGATTCATTTAAATACTGCATAGCTAACAAGCTAATGTTTTGCTATCTAGCTGAACCTTAATGTTAAACACTGTCTTAATAACCGACAGCAAACAAAACATGTACTGCAACTTTAATGTCTGCACAATGCAATACACTGCATGTCACCCACTCTTCAAACCCCATTATCCACTTTCCTCACTAGCCAGGCTGTCAGCTTCACTCACAATGGGCCTTTTTCAAGCACGCAGGAGGGGTCAAGTTCCGGGGGAGATTATGTGTTAACCTATTTCCGGTTTCCGCACCGCTCCGCTACGACTATGGCTGCGTTATATTTTTCATCATCATTGGCTGAATTCCTGTGCTTTAGGCAGGACGATGTGGTCAGAACTGTGGAAAAACTATCGAGAACCAAACGTGCAAAACTCAATAAGGGTTATAAATTCTTTTTTGAGCAGTTTATTTTTGAAGGTAAATCATTAGCTGGTTCCCAATGTTGTAGTTAGCAAGCTAATGCTAGCTGCCTTACTTAATGTCAGAGACAGATGAGTAATGTTGGGTAGTAGCATTTAGAGATCTTTCGATACGTGTCTGTTTAAGAAGTAAATAAATGGTGTCTAACATGAATTTTTGTGTTATATTATATCCTTCTCAGTTTCCAATGCTGCAGACAGGGAAATCCAGGTAAGGGCTCGGTGTTACTGGCCCTTAAAGAACAGCGAGGAAAATAAACTGCTCGTAAAAGAACGTATAACCCTTATCAAGTTTTGCACGTTTGATGCTTGATAGCCCTTCCACCGTTCTGACCACATCATTCTGCCTAAATCATGGGAGTTCAGCCAAAGACGATGAAAAATAAAACGCAGCCATAGTCGTAGCGGAGCGGTGCGGAAACCGGAAATAAGAACTTGACCCCTCCTGCGTGCACGAAAAAGGCCCATTTCTGCTCAGGCAACTTCGCTCCGGCACATACTGTGCCTCTTCTGGGTTCTCGCTCAGGAGTGCAATCCTAAACGCCGCCAAACACAAACATGCCCACAATTGAAAGCAGCCGATAATAAGATGAAAATATGACTTTTGCAAGAACGTTAATGCACAAGGTGGCAAGGGGGAAAAAAGACGTCGTCCATTGGCTGCAGAAAGTAAAACTACTTTCTGACAAAGACAAAATTGTGTTGGATTGTGTGCAAGGCAGATGAAAACGAGGGACAGCAGCAGCACTAAGGACAGATACAAGTTTAACAGAAATACACAGAAGAAGTAATATTATTAGTGGACTTTAGAGACATTATTGTAATGGTCAGCTGGTGAACTGTGTTCATGTATATGTATGTTCATGTTTTATAATGTTAGACTTTTAAAGCCAGCAAACAAATACTAGTTAGGAGCTATTTAACTTGTTTGCTAGCATATTTAGGTAAAAAATATGTACCTATTACCTATGTACCTCTGTAAGTATTAGGTATTAGTGTTCAAATACTATTGAATTTGCTTTGTTCAAATGTGTGTGTATATATATATATATATATATATATATATATATATATATATATATATACACACACATACACACACACTGCATTTTGTCAGATCTGTGCTTTATGATAGAGGAACAGTATTTTGTTAAAAGGTAACACAAAGGGAACATGTGATGCTGCATTTTCCAGCCCTGATTCTGCGTAATCTCAGTACATTCACCTAATCTATTCCTGTGTAAGTGCACTTGTAAAGTAGTAGAACAAGCATGAGATCTAATGCAGTAATTTAGTCTTTGTTTCTATGCTATTACATGATGTGAGATGTAGTTTGCAAGTTTGCATTTTACAGCTCTGATACCGTTTAGTTCCACTGTAATTACAGCCTGTAACCTCATACTGCCCCTGACCACTTAATGACATAACAGCTAAGAAACAAAGTAGAAACAAGTCAATTAGTATTTTACAGCACTAAAACCACATCATTTCAGCAAAACTACTGCTTTGTTTTCGGGCTAATAACCCCAATAGTATTGCCCTTTTGATTTATGGGCAATTAAAGTTTGTTACCATTATTTTTCCACTTTTTGTTCCAGTAGTCATCACTACAGTTACTGACTTATTATTCACTAAGAACTACAAAATTTGCATGAATCTTCTAGGTAAGTTCAACTTGGTCCCATTGTTTTACTATTTTATTACTGACCACCGCTGCAATGATTAACTTCTTAATTTTTAATGACTAACAAATGTGCATGTCATTTTTTAGTAAATACAACTTGTTACCTTTATTTTACCATCTAATTACAAATTTGTTATCACTACAAACACTGTCTTATTATTCTTTATGACCTGGAAAGAAAGCAAGTAATATTTTGGTAAGTGCAACTTGTTACAATGATTTTTACCATTTTATTACTGACTTGTTACAGCTATAATTGCTGTTTTATTATTTCATAATAACTACAAAATTGACATTTCATTTATGGATAAATACAACTCATTACCAAGATACTGTCATAACATTACCCACTTATTACCGATCTATGAAGTGCTACCAAAAAAAAAAAAATTGAAGGTTAATTGGCAACAGGTCATTAATATCATAGGAAAAACAGCATCCCAGAGAGGCTTTCTTGGCCGTGATCTTTGGGCCCTCAGGCAGCACTGCATTAAAAACATGATTCTGTGTCTATGAACCACTGTCTATGAACACAGTTCATCACTGCATCCACAAAAGCAAGTTAAAACTGTACTATGCAAGAAGAAATCGTATAAAAACAGGACACAGAAATGCTGCCACCTTCTCTTGGCCTGAGCTCATGTGAGATGGTCTGAGGCGAAGTGAAAAAGCATCCTGTAGTCTGCCAAACCAAAATTAAATTTTTTGGGGGAAATAATGGACACTGCATTCACTGGGCTGAAGACCATCAGGCTTATTATCAGCACACAGTTCAAAAGCCAGCATCCATGATGGTATGGGGATGCAGTAGTACACATGGCATAGGTGACTGGCACATCTGTGAAGGCACCATTAATACTGAATGATATAAGCAGGTCCAGACGACGTCTTTTTCAGGAGAGGCCCTACTTATGCTTACAAGACAAAGTAAAACCACATTCTGCACATATTCAAGCAGCATGACTCTATAGTCAAAAAGTTAGGATGCTAAACTGGCTTTCCTGCAGATCAGGTCTGCCACCCACAGAAAACATATAGTAGTTTATTAAACAAGAAGTATGACAAAGGAGACCCAGAACTGTTGAGCAGCTGAAATGCTATACCAAGAAATAATGGGAAAACATTTCACTTTTGAAACTATAGCAGTCAATCTCCTCAGTTCCCAAATGCTTATAGAGTGTTGTTAAAAGAAGAGGTGATGCAACACAGTGGTAAATGTGACCCGATCTCAACTTTTTTTGGAATATGTTGCTGGCATCAAATTCAAAATGGGCATATATTTTTCAAAAAAACAATAAAATTTCTCAGTTTTAGCATTTGATGTTTTGTCTTTGTACTATTTTGAAATAAATATAGGGTTTAAATGATTTGTACATCATTGCATTTTGCTTTAATTTACATTGTGCACAGTGTCATAACTTTTTACATGGAATTGTATTTCATTATTTAATATAATTTCCTTTTTTGTCATATACAAGGTGAGTCAAAAGTCACAGGACACAGTTTTATTTCAGAAACGAAAGGGAAAATGACATCCCTGAATACCCCAGCAAGTAATGGCTGAGGGGGCCTATCTTTTAGGCTATGTCTGGAACATGGGTGCCATCTTGAAAGGGCAAGGATTAAGGGCAAGGATCAAGGGCAAGTTTTTCCAATGGGAAGGTGGTCATGTAGCATATCAAAGATCAGCATTGTCTCAGAAATCAATTGTCCCAATCAGGTTTGCAATATCTCTTGTGGTTCAAAAGTTATCAGCATAAAGTTGCAACAACAACTGGGAAGGTTGCCATTGATGCACAGCTATATGACATGTTCAATGTGCTGTCCCTGGCGCTAAACACAGAGCTGAAGGATCCAATTTTTATGAACCCACATGAGAATCTCTGGAGAGATGCTGTCACAAACCTCCACGATGTGGTGCTGAAGGTGGTGTTTGTTGCGGGTTTTCTTAGCATACACAATTTGTTTGAGATGTCCCCAGAGATAAAAGTGGATAATAAAATAAAAAATAAAATAAAAAGATGTCCTGTGACTTTTGACTCACCCTGTATAATCTCTAATTTAGGTACTGTATCATCTTAATCTACACTGCATGAATTATTATAGAACAACAACTGTTATATGACAAGTGATTCCAAAGTTTTGAAACTATTGTTAAAAATGTCAAACTGTATTTGCTCTGATGTAGTGGTCGGACAGTCTAGTTGGACTCATGTCAAGTGGTCAGAAAGCTGACCTTTTGAAAATTGAAGCATGCTCATATCCCAAACGCTAGTAAAGTTATTCATATTTAAAGATGTCATGAATAATCTGCTGGCAACACATTCAGTAGTAAAAGGTTTAAAGTGAAGAAACAGCATCCCAATCACTAGTTTATTGCTACTTTCTCTCTCCTTTCTCACTTACTTGCTTTGCTTTTTAATTTATCACTTCTTTCTGTCTTTCTTGCTTTATTCTTTCCTCTTCCCTACATTTGATTTGATGCGGTGCTGTCTCTGTTTTTTTGCCACAAGTCTGGCTTGTTATTTTGTGACTGGTTTCATTTCATCCCTCTCAGTTCGTGCGCAGGCTCTGGGGCTGTCACTAGACCTTTAGTGAGAGGAATGATCAGATCCATTTTATCCCCACTTGACTTTTTTTGTCTTTCTTCTCTCCCTCCTCCAAAATCCCTGCTTCTCTTCCTCTGTCAGCTTGCTGAGCTCTGAGATCCTGTATATGAGGCTTAAGAGAGAAAGAGATCGAGGCAGAGCACAAGAGAGACAGTCAAAAAGAGAGGTAATAAGCTGAGGTATGAAGTGAGGGAGAAAGTTGGTAATGCTATAGAATTAAAAACAGAATGTTGCCAGAGGTACAGAGGGATTAAGGAAAGTTATAGAGTCTAAAAAGAAAGGCAGTATGTAGGTATGTAGCAGTGAAATAGAGCCAGAGTGCTTAGCTTCAATACCCCAGAATAGCTCAAGACAGAATGGCTTCAAATAGAGTCAGAGAGAGTGAGATAGAGTAGTAGTTAGTAGAGGGAGAGTTATAGAATGTATAGTCGATCACAGTGAGGTAATTAGCAGGACAGTAGAAAATGGAAGAGATGACGTATGTAACAGGTTTATAGCTGGAATAGCAGACAATAGACATCAAGTTAAGTCAGCAGAGGTACATAGTCAAAGGCAGGGAGCACATCTGGGTTAGCAAGGAAAGAGAGGTAGTTGGATGGACAGGAGGTTGGTGCATGAGAGAAGAAACAGAGTAGTTAGAAAGGTTTAACTAATAGGCAATAACTTAGCAGAGAATAGCTGAGTTAGTCAGTTGAGTTAGCCCTTTATTTATTATTGTTGCCATATGTCTTGTTTTTTGGCTGTTTACAATTTAAAAGTCACTTCTTTTATTTTTTTTGAGAAACTGGCAACAATAGTATGGCAACAGCTGTATTTTATCATTTTATATTAACTACAGCACCAAAACTAGTATTACTTATTGCAACAATTGTATTTTATCATTTTATATATAAACCCTACAGTACCACAACTAGTTTTATGTATGTCAACTATTGTATTTTATCATTATATATAAACCGTAAATTTCCAAAAATGTTTATGGCCACCTCATGACAGTGGAACTGCAATGTATGAGAAGGGGCTACGTGAACACTGTGCCACTGGACACACTGTACACTACCTGTAGAACAAAAGTGGTCAATGTCCAATGATACATGTGTATAGGTTTATACTCATTGTATACATATTCAGTCATAAAAATCATAAAATGTGTCATGTATTTCAAAGTTCATATGGTTAAGGGTTTGGGATGGTATAAACTAATAGAAGTATAAAAAGACAAATAATCCTTTATTAGTTCTGCCACAGAAAATGTACAATATAACTATAACTGTATTAAGTGGTATTATGTTGTATTGTGTTATATTGTACAATATTACAATATAATGATAACAAGCTACAGCCAAAGTAACATATAACATATAACAGCTTCAGTTTGCACATTGATTTAGAGGAATATAGAGAGGAAGAGGCAACAGAGGTACCACCTAAGTAGCAAATAATAGCTTTTTAATGAGTTACGTTAGCAAAAGGATAGAACCAGAGAGAGAGAGAGAGAGAGAGGGAGGCAATAGAGGTAGAGCTTGTCAGTTGAGGTATGAAGTCAAAAAGACAGTTAGTAGGTATGCAACTTCAAAAGAAGAGTTAGTGAGTTGAGTTAGCAGAGGTATAAAGTCAGAGGCAGAGACAACAGAGACATAGCTTGAATACCAAACTATAAACTTGACTTGAGGTGAGGTAGCAGATATAGGATCAGAAAAAGAGGTTGATAGAAATACAGAACCAAGAGAGAGGTAGTTAGCAGGGGTATGGAGTGAGAAAGAGACATTAGGCGTTCAATTGAATGGCAGATAATAACTTGAGTTAGTGAGTTGAGTTAGCAGAGGTTTAGAGTCAGAGAAAGACAACAGAGGTTGAATAGCAAACAACAACCTGGGTTAGGAAGTTGGGTTAGCAGAGGTTTAGAGTCAGAGAAAGACAACAGAGGTTGAATAGCAAACAACAACCTGGGTTAGGAAGTTGGGTTAGCAGAGGTTTAGAGTCAGAGAAAGACAACAGAGGTTGAATAGCAAACAACAACCTGGGTTAGGAAGTTGAGTTAGCAGAGGTTTAGAGTCAGAGAAAGACAACAGAGGTTGAATAGCAAACAACAACCTGGGTTAGGAAGTTGGGTTAGCAGAGGTTTAGAGTCAGAGAAAGACAACAGAGGTTGAATAGCAAACAACAACCTGGGTTAGGAAGTTGGGTTAGCAGAGGTTTAGAGTCAGAAAAAGAGGCAACAGAGATGTAGCTTTAATATGAGAGAATAGCTTGAGTTAGCAGAGGTTTAGAGTCAGAGAGAGAGAAAGAGAGAGAGAGAGAGATAACAGAGGTATAGCTTTAATATAGCAAAAAAAAAGTTTGAGTTAGTAAGTTGATCTAGCAGAGGTACAGAGTTAGAGAGAGAGCCAGTTAATAGAAGTAAAGCATCAGAAAAGAGAACAGAGAGTGGAGGCAGTTGGAAAGGCACAGGTATGCAACTTAAATAACATAGAGCAGCTTCAGTTAGCAACTTGAGTTAAGATTTGTCCTGGTGTGTTTTTCGGCTCAGTCTCTTTTTGCATCAGTGCTGTACTCTATCCTCACGCCTGGGCTTAGTACCGCCCGCTGAACATCACACGCACACATACACGCACACACACACACACACACACACACGGGAGTCTGCTGTACGATCCTCAACAGAGACTAAGCTCTATTTCAAAAACAACACTCACTCACAGAGTCAGACAGTAGACTAATGGAAAATCCTCAACAGAGCCAAAGCACTGCTTTACAAACAACACACACACACCCACACCCTCGAGCTTGAAATATTTGTCCGTACTCAGTAGGAGCCGGCCTCTCACATCATGTTTGGACACCATTTTCCGAATATATGCTGGGCTCCAGTGGGGTTCAGATTTCACATCTGGGGTCTCATAGCCCCTCACTTTTATCACATTTACCCTACATTTCCCCCTGCTTTAGTGTTTCTCTTTAGTTTATTATTCTTTCTTACTTTAATTACTTCATACTGGCATCCTGCAGTCACCCACTTGTGTTTTGACAGAATTTAGCACCAATAGGCCCACACTCATGAGAAAATGGATGGGTGGGAAATAAACAGCAAATCAATTCAGGATAGAACAGCCGAACCGACTTTGAATTTGTTTGGACTAAAGTATTTTCACACTGAGTTCAGTCTATCATATAGCATTCCATGTAAGTAGACTTTTAGATTAAACAGATGAAGGCTCCACCTGCGTGCACATCGCCTGCGATAACATCGGACACTTCAGTGTCACTTGGGCAGCCTTCGACCCGTCACTGGTGGTCATTTTGAAGTGAGAACAAGCAAGTAGCAAGGTCAGCTGGATTGTGTGGTCATGCAAACTACATTTTTAAAAGCATGGGAGCCAGGATCGCCCAGTGCTTAGCCAGTGTAGGCTATATTTATTGACTGGTATCAAATGAGACTGAACTATTTGAATGTGGACATCAAAATTAAGATAACAAATTCATAACATGTCACTTCTTGCCATTTTTCTTTCAATTTATAATCTGATTGACCAAAAATGCAAAGTAGGTTACATTGTTTTGCCCACTTTAACACTTAATCATGTGAGACCTGCATCTGCCTAAGGAAAAGATATTCTTTGTGTCTTGTATTATTTTTTTAAACAAAACAGCCTATAAGTTAATAAATATAGGTTTCATTGTGGTCAACATGGTCATTACAAAATCAGAAGACAGCATTCTCTCCCACACTGTTTTATTTCCACTATATAAACAGACTCCATACAGCTCAGGGAAATCAGACATGCTGTGATCGACTCTCCCTGCCTTTTCACTTTTCACTGCAGCAGAACGAATCTTCAACAGGACCCAAGATCAGTGCAGCGGGTTCCACGAAACTTAACATCTTTTTCATGACCTTCATCGCTTCAGATTCCATTCCGAATCAATTACGTCTGGCTGCATTGTCACTTTTGTTGATGGTGGTTTGCATGCCATACCCATACCAGCACTGCGAAGTGTGAAAAGAGCGCAGTATGGAAAATGTTTTCAGACTAAAAACCTTCAAAAAGTAGGTTGAAAACACTAGTTGATGATTACATTCATTAAAGTGGGATTTAAACTGAATTTTGTACAGCTGATTACTGTATAAAAGTATAATAATTCAAATAGTTTTATATTTTATTTACACATTATCTCATGCTATTGTTACTACATGGTGAACTGCAATTTAAGAGGTTTTATTTGGATATTTGCATAATAGTTAGCCAGATAAAACCAGATTCTGACAGAATTTTGCCACAGTTGGGTCAGTGTTGGACTTGATGGTGTGGTTCAGGCTGGGTTAGCTTCAGACAGAATTTTGTTGGGCTCAGGTCAGATTCAGACTCAAAATGTGAGCTATATTTCAGCTTGGGTTTCTGTTGGACAAGTCAGAACACAACAGAATTTTGCACTTGATGTAATTTGTGATTGGACAGAATTTAATTCGGAAATTTCTGACTCAAAACTTTGTGGGGTGGTTTGGCTTGAGTTGACAGAGTTTGAGAGTTTGATGGACAAAAGTTTGATATGGTTCAGGTTGAGTTTGGTTCTGACAGAATTTTGTCAAGCTTGGGTCAGTTTCAGGCTTAAAACTGGGTGGGGTTGGTTCAGGTTTGGACAGAATTGTTTCAACCTGGATCAGTTTAGGATAACAAAACCTTGCTGGTGTGATGATGTGATGACTTGATGTGTATTAGGTCAGCTCTGGTTTGGACAGACTTTTGTAGGGTCAGTTTTGAACTAAAAACTGGTGTGGTCGGGTTCAGACTGAATTTTGTCATGCTCAGGTCAGTTTCAGATTCCAAACTTCACTATAAGGTTCAGGTCAGGTTTTAACTGAACGTTGTTATGCTTGGGTCAGCTTTGGGCTCAAGCCTGAATGTGAATCGAGTCGTGATCAGAGAGAATTTTGTCAGGTTTAGGTCAGTTTCAGACCTAAACTTTTCTGATGTTGTTCAGGTTGGATTTCGGAAGATTTTGTTGGACTTGGGACAGTTTTGGGCTCCAAACATGATGATGTTCAGGTCAGATTCGGACAGAATATTCTTGGGCTTGGATCAGTTTGGACTCAAATTGTGTGTAGTCTGGTCAGAAAATTCTCAGACTGTATTCAAGTTCTGCCCAAAATTTTAGGCCTGATTAAATCTGTAACACACACTGCAATTGTTGTTTAGCTTTTTCCTGAAATGATCATTATGTTTCCTATCACACATGCTCATTCTAAATGAATCCATCTGTGCCTCCTCTCTCTGAATATGCATGTGTGTTTCTGTATGTGTGTGTGTGAGCGTATGTGTGTGTGCATGCACATTTATACTTTGATGACATACATGATCAGTATATATAGTCCTTAAATATAAGAATATTTATAGATTTTTCCCTGCAATGTTGAAAGCCAGTTGAAATTTTGGGACAAATGTATGTTAAACAAACTTTGTGTGTGTGTGTGCGTGTGTGTGTGTGTGTGTGTGTGTGCGTGTGTGTGTGTCCTGCATATTCATACCCTGGCTGCTCTTCAGCCTCAGAGAAGCAGTGTGTTGCTCCAATACTAGGCAGCAGCCTTCAGGATCGATGAGCACATGGCACATCTCCGACATGCAAATGTGTTGTATTTCTTGCTTGAAATTACAGAGGATGGTAATGTTTTGATACTTTTTTTTCTGGATGCATTAAAATTTTGTCATAAACACCCAGGTGCTTTAGTACCTGCCGTGGTTAATTGACTGTTAGAACTGACTTGCATAATTGCATAATTCAAACAGTGTCCATGAACAACGTAAATAAAGAGCATATTCAAAATACCCGTTCCACCTCCCTGACGACTGATTTGAATATATGAATACTGATGAGTTGAAGTCTCTGTATGTCAAACATTTTTGTTCAAGAGAGTTAAAAAGCATGTTTAAATTCAGAGGTTTGGTGGAAACCTATTAGGGTGTGGAAGTAAGGGAGTAAAGTAGGTGGTGGGGAGGGGCGCTAAGTCAATGCTTGCTATTTAAGTGGAGCTAGATAATTACAATTTCCAAGTCCACCTTACCTCGAGCCTGAGACAAGACTGAGACCACTAATTTACACAAGTCCAGTTCAGCTGGACAATTTATAGTTTTGCAAGTTTTGAAGACTCATAATCCTAACTAGCCAGCTAATAATGTTAGCTAAATAATCCTAAATGTTAGCCTGCCAGCTAATGTTAGCTAAACTGTTGTTGGCTAAATTATCCTACATTTGAGCTAGCCAACTAATATTAGCTTAACTAATGCCATGTTTTGTGCTTGAAATTGGACTGTATGAAATTCTTAAATTCTTGCTGTGGTAATACTTTGATTAGTTTTCACAACTATCTTTGTTTTTCTTCTAATCTAGTCTAAAATCTAATTTTCATAATTGTATAATCCATAATGTCTGTTTAGTGTTTACACATTTAATGTTATGTGGTTATATACATCCCTGACCATCTCCCTATGTGGTTTAAGAGACTGGATCACAATGTGTCTCCATGATGCACTGTACCCCTTACACACCTATATGTAGTACTGTTCACTTAAGATTGGACCACTCAGGACACCTGTTAATGCCAAGTGTGAATGGGGTCTTACAGTATACACTATATTTCCAAAAGTATTTACTCGTCTGCCTTCACACACATATGAAATTGAGTGAGATCCCATTTTTAATCCATAGGGTTTAATATGATGTCAGCCCACCCTTTGCAGCTATAACAGCTTCAACTCTTCTTTCCACAAGGGTTAGGAGTGTGTTTATGGGAATTTTTGACCATTCTTCCTGAAGCACACTTGTGAGGTCAGACCCTGATGTTGGATGAGAAGGCCTGGCTTGCAGTTGAGGTCAGGACTCTGTGCAGGCCGGTCAAGTTCTTCCGCACCAAACTCACTCATCCATGTCTTTATGGACCTTGCTTTGTGCACTGGTGCACAGTCATGTTGGAACAGGAAGGGGTCATCCCCAAATTGTTCCCACAAAGTTGGGAGCATGAAATTGTCCAAAATCTCTTGGTCTGCTGAAGCATTAAGAGTTCCTTTCACTGGAACTGAGGGGCCAAGCCCAACTCCTGAAAAACAACCCCACACCATAATGCCGCCTCCACCAAACTTTACCCTTGGCACAATGCAGTCAGACAAGTACTGTTCTCCTGACAACCGCCAAACCCATACTCATCCATCAGATTGCCAGACGGAGTTGCATGATTCATCAGTCCAGACAACACGTCTCCACTGCTCTAGAGTTCAGTGGTGGAGCTTTACACCTCTGCATTTGACGCTTTGCATTGCATTTGGTGAAGGCTTGGATGCAGCTGCATCTTGCCTTTCAGCTTGAACTGTGTACTAACTCCTGTACTATGAAGTTGAAATCTGAAGATTTTCACTGCAAGGTGAGGCAGAATTTGCCATCATGCACCGCTTCATGCAGCATAGCTCTCCACTGAAATGAGTAGGATGGAATGAAGGTGAATTTTTAAGTTGCAAGTGGATACATACCATTAGCTAGTTTATATTGGTTTATTCTGGTCAGTTGCTGTTATATAGCATACAACTGCTGTTGTAACAAAACAATGTATCTTCAAAATGGTAACTTTACACTGAAAAATGGTTACTTAAACATTGCTTTAAATTGACATGATTGAGCTTTATTTATGTTAGATGTTGCAATTACTTTACTAATAACTTTATTTAACAGACTTAACATGGTGTAAAGTTATTGGGCAAAGAATGTTGGAGATGGAGCTGCTGGGTAGAAGGAGAAGAGGTAGAGCTCAGAGAAGGTTTATGGATGTAGTGAAGTTGGACATGGAGATGGTTGGTGTGAAAGTAGAGGAGGCAGTGGATAGGGCAAGATGGAGGCAGATGATCTGCTGTGGCGACCCCTAAAGGGAGCAGCCGAAAGAAGAAGAAGAACATGGTGTAAAGTTTCATTTCTACACATTTTCATCATGTATATTCAGCAACGTGATATAAAAAAAACATTCTTAACTTGAAATGAAGGTGATTTTTATACAAAATTCTAGCAAATATTAGTTAATGCTAGCTAACCAAGTACCTTTAGCTAAAGCTTACAACTGTAGTAGCTAACTAGAATGAAACAAGAGAGTATGGAACTCTTGCTGTGGCAATCCTCTGATTCATTTTTTTGATTGCATTTTGCAGATTTTCTTCCAAACACCCAGGTGCTTTAACACCTGCCTTGCATAATTGCATAATTCATGCAGTGTCCATTTCCGACGTAAATAAAGGGCATGTTCAAAATGATCATTTCGCCTCCTCTCTGACAACTCATTTGAATGCATGAATACTGACTAGCTGAAGCCGCCATATGTCAGACCTTTTTGATACAAGAGCGTTAAAAAAAGAAGGCTCAAATCCAGAGATTTGGCAGAAACCTATTAAAGTGCTAATAAAATTGCAAATGACAGGTTTCATGTGTTTTTCTCAGTATGAGGATTCTAGCCTTTCTTTACTGCAGGAGAGGTGGCAACTGACTCTCTCTCTTTGTCTCTCTCTCTCTCACACACACACACACATGCTGGGCTTGCAAAGAGAGAATAGCGCAATCCTTCACTCCCCTGCTGAGACAGAGAAATACTCAGTCAGATCCATTACATTCCATTACGGAGAGAAATGACAAGCACACACAGCAGAGTCTACAATGTAGAGCCGATCCAGGACCAGTTAGACTGAAGAAGACCATTGATCTCTTACATGGATATATACTATGTGGCCAACCATCACACCTATATGAGCTTGTTGGACATCCTATTCCAAAACCATCAGGATTAATATGGAGTTGCCCGCCTTTGTGGCTATAACAGCCTTGACTCTTCTGGGAAAGCTTTCCACTAGATTCTACAGTGTCTGTGGGACTTAGTGCCCATTCAGTCAAAAGTGCATTGGTGAGGTCAGGCACTGTTGTTAGATGAGACAGCCTGGCTCACAATCAGCATTCCAATTCATCCCGAAGGTTTTCAATGGGGTTGAAGTTGAAGCTTTGTACGGGCCACTGGAGTTTCTCCACACCAAACTCAGTAAACCATGTCTTTATGGATCTTGCTTTGAGTTTTTCAAAGAAATCTGTAGAGATTTGTTTCACAGCTCCAAAGTTCAGTCTTAGACATTGGTTATATTTTCAACATCCCAAATATATTCAGTGATGTTGAAGTATGGGCTTACTTACTTCCAAAGAATATGCATTGCTGGAGCAGTGGCTTTCTTAAAGCACCCTCTGACATTTTACATTTACAGCATTTGGCTGACGCTCTTATCCAGAGCAACTTACAATTTGATCATTTTACACAAGCAGGCGAAGGTAGTGTTAGGAATCTTGCCCAAGGACTCTTATTGGTATAGTTTACTTACCCAGGTGGGGGATTGAACCCTAGTTTACAGCGTAGAAGGCAGAGGTGTTAACCACTACACTATCCCAACCGCATGGACGTGACAGCTATGTTTGTCTCTAAAATGCATGTCTATAGTCAGACTGAAACCATTAAGGTTTAGAAAGACAGAGAAAAAACAAACAGTCACACTAGACCACTGGTTACAGAATGGTCTTTCAGTCATTATAGTGAAAGTAATGAAAGACATCCATGCTTGAGCCCAGGGGACCTGTGTGTGCATGTGTGTTTCTAAGCACAAATGGTTTCTCTGGCGTGTGCTCTGACCCACTGAAGGTCATTGTGGAGCTGAGTCGTAAAAGTTTATGAGGCTGTGATATGTCTATATGAAGGATTGAGGTTAGTGCTTAACACTCCCCTTATATTTAAGCGTGTGTTTTTGCGTATTTGTATGTGTGTGTGTAGAAGATGCACTCCCCACTTATTTAAGATCAGCTCTGTGATATTAGTGTGGTGAGGGTTTTTAAATGCACAGACGTGTGTGTGTGTGTGTGTGTGTGCCTCTGTATCCCCTCTTTGTGAAGGTCATCTTTCTTGTTTTCATTTTAAATCTTTTGACATTACAAAAAGAAAGCATAAAGAATGATGGGGTGGTAAGGTCACTTTTCAAGCTGATCTTTGCCTTGTTTGAGACCACTGAGATCAATGCTGAGTACAACATCATACCACAGTCAGGACCTAAACTCTACCAAAATTGACAGAACCAAAACACTGGTAAAATCCTTCAAAACTACCAAAACCTAAACAAAAAACAAAAAAAAAACCCATAGAAGCTTAGTATAAATAATGATTAAATACCACAGTACTGACAAAAACCCAAACATCACAATACAGTCAGAATCAAAACAGCAGTAAATCCCCCCAACACAGTCAGAACCTAGAAATGAGCACAGTCAGGACTTAAACATTAGTAAACCATAGTCTAACTTAAACACTGATAACCTAAATACCCTTCAAACACAAATATAACACATCAGCACTGCCAAAACCCCAAAACGACCACCCCCAAAGGGTCAAGGCCTTTACAAAGGTAAAGCAATTAATTTACTTAATTTATGAAAATCAAAAGCAATTTTTCAGATAGTAAAAATGTGTCATTATTTTATTCACTCTCTGTACACATCATGGTTGCCTATAACACCCAACACAGTCAGAACTGAAACACTGGTAAAACGGCTTAACAGAACCTAATACCAGTAGTCAAACACCCAACACAGTCAGAACTGAAACACTAGTAAAACAGCCTAACAGACCCTAATACCAGTAGTCAAACACCCAACACAGTCAGAACTGAAACACTACTAAAACAGCCTAACAGAACCTAATACCAGTAGTCAAACACCCAACACAGTCAGAACTGAAACACTAGTAAAACAGCCTAACAGACCCTAATACCAGTAGTCAAACACCCAACACAGTCAGAACTGAAACACTACTAAAACAGCCTAACAGAACCTAATACCAGTAGTCAAACACCCAACACAGTCAGAACTGAAACACTGGTAAAACAGCCTAACAGAACCTAATACCAGTAGTCAAACACCCAACACAGTCAGAACTGAAACACTACTAAAACAGCCTAACAGAACCTAATACCAGTAGTCAAACACCCAACACAGTCAGAACTGAAACACTGGTAAAACAGCCTAACAGAACCTAATACCAGTAGTCAAACACCCAACACAGTCAGAACTGAAACACTAGTAAAACAGCCTAACAGAACCTAATACCAGTAGTCAAACACCCAACACAGTCAGAACTGAAACACTAGTAAAACAGCCTAACAGACCCTAATACCAGTAGTCAAACACCCAACACAGTCAGAACTGAAACACTAGTAAAACAGCCTAACAGAACCTAATACCAGTAGTCAAACACCCAACACAGTCAGAACTGAAACACTAGTAAAACAGCCTAACAGAACCTAATACCAGTAGTCAAACACCCAACACAGTCAGAACTGAAACACTAGTAAAACAGCCTAACAGACCCTAATACCAGTAGTCAAACACCCAACACAGTCAGAACTGAAACACTAGTAAAACACCCAAGCAGAATCTTAATACCACTAGTAAAACGTCCAACACAGTCAAAATCTAAACACTGATCAAACAGCCTAACAGAACCTAAACAATGCTAGTAAAATGTCCAACACAGTCAGAGCTGAAACACTAGTAAAACAGCCTAACTGAATCTAAGCACTACTAGTAAAACACCCAACACAGTCAAACTCTAAACACTGACTCACAAAACACACTGGTAAGCACCTCAACAATACAGTCATAACCAGTAGAATGAAACATTGCAACTATACATTAAATAGCACATGTAATCTGAATATTTGATAGTGCCATTAGTGTTTCCTTATTTAGCCTCTTGAGTTTTTCATCATAGCTCTGCAGTCTTGCATCACCTTTAGTAGAATAATTTAAAATGTTTTACACTTTGAAGAAAAGAATGCCACTCTAATTTGCATCCTTCAAATCTTAGCCGAAAATTGGGTTCCATTAAAAATGCATGTGTAAGGTCCTTGCCTTTAAAGCTTGACAGCCACGATTTCATAAAACTTAATTTCTTGCTTATGGGATATTCATGACTCAATTAGTTTATTACTAGTCAATCCTTGGACTCATTGGTTTTAATGTTCTTTGCACATTTAAGAGCAACATACAAGATTTTATCAGTTCATTCTGTTTGTAGATTTCTATCCTGTTGCCTAAAACATCCTAGAGGCCTAAAACAGTAAAAAAAAAAACTGCCTTTGCTGAAAAGGCAAAAGATTCCAACAGAGCCAAAGCCTAAACACTAGCAAAACACACTGACACAGACAAAATCTAAACACCAGCAAAACTGTCTGACATTCCAACAAAGTCTTGAACTAAAATCACTTTACACCTGCACTGTAATATTGTTTTCTTATCAATGTTTCTTATCTGTTTTCTGTCAACTTTGTGCTAGTACAAAAACCTGTATTGGAAACACTGGCTTAATTCCAGTTTTAAAAATCAAAAATCCTCCCTCATTTTCCAATGCCTCTTCCATGGGGCATAATCCATGCTGAAGCTCTGCACAACTGTCCATGTTTTAAATCATGTAGTTAATACTAATTCCATATAATACCTTTCAAATTACTGTCAGTGTTTTCCACAGACATTCGCAATTAGACTATTAAGTAGTGCTACAATGGGCTCAATGATAGGACCATTAAGCAGTGGTACATAAGCCAGCAGTATAACAATAAGGCCATTAAGCTGTGTTACTTATGTCTACTATATAACAATAAGACCATTAAGTAAATTTATCAGGTCATGTCTAAAATTTAACATTAAGGCCATTAAGCGCGCATTACATTAAGGGGAGCACTTACGTCAAGACAGAGTTGAGCATGGACCATACATCTAAATGCACTTGAATTTGTTAAGCCATGTTATTAATGTGCCAAAATGCCAACTGTTACATAAGCAGTGTTACATAGGTCTACAATATAGCAGTAAGACTGTTAAGCAGTGTTATATAGGTCTACAATATAGCAGTAAGACTGTTAAGCAGTGTTATATAGGTCTACAATATAGCAGTAAGACTGTTAAGCAGTGTTATATAGGTCTACAATATAGCAGTAAGACTGTTAAGCAGTGTTATATAGGTCTACAATATAGCAGAAAGACTGTTAAGCAGTGTTATATAGGTCTACAATATAGCAGTAAGACTGTTAAGCAGTGTTATATAGGTCTACAATATAGCAGTAAGACTGTTAAGCAGTGTTACATAGGTCTACAATATAGCAGAAAGACTGTTAAGCAGTGTTATATAGGTCTACAATATAGCAGAAAGACTGTTAAGCAGTGTTATATAGGTCTACAATATAGCAGTAAGACTGCTAAGCAGTGTTATATAGGTCTACAATATAGCAGAAAGACTGTTAAGCAGTGTTATATAGGTCTACAATATAACATTCTTAGGTATACAGTATAACAGTATGACCATTAGTGTAATAAAGCTCTAGAATATAACAGTAAGACTGTTAAATTGTGTTTATAAATATATAAAATATATTATTTTATATAAATAATATAAATAATCAGTCAAGGCATGTGTAAAAATGAAAGCTACACTATGTAATTTCAGAGGATTTGCAGACCTCTCAAACTCAAACTGCAAAATCTAACCCAATGCCTCTGACTTTTAAAATTATTATTTCAGGCTTTACAGGGTGGCTCACAGAATATTTTAGTTTGTTTTTTTGTTTTTTCCTCTTGGTTCAGCAATGCTACTGCTTTCTCTTTCAGCCAAAATCTTACATAGTGCAGCTTTAATTCATTCCAATTGACAGCAAACTTCAAACGTGTTGTTTTTTTACTTTAACCATTGCTGTAAAAGGAATTACATAGGGCAAAGCAAATATTATTCTTGCACTTTTATATGATGTGTGACATGATGAGGAGAAAAATCATGGTTTTTAATTGATATTGGATTGGGATCAGACCACAGTCTACCTCAGTGTTAGTATCTGCTATGGCTTTCTGCCTCGCTTACAGGTAGAAGAAGAAAGATTGCAGGCACCATCATGAACATATGCCTAGACAACTTCTCCTCAATCATTCTCTATCTCCATCTCTCCCTCATCCATCCATCCATGCCTCCACTCATTTCCACTCCGCTTTGACACATCTGGGGCCGGTTGGTGTTCCATCATGGCCGCCAGCATGTTAGGCTAAGCCTCTTATTGGCTCCCACTGGGTAGAGTGACAGAAAGAGGAAGTGAGCTTTCTTTTCTAGAGTTTAGCCTCTGTTTTAATACCAGAGGCTGGCTGGTAATGGTTGTTTACAGTTGTTGGCTGGCATAAGTAAAGAAATCAAAAAAAACTTTTTCCAACTTTTTTTTGTTGTTGTTGCAACAAAGAAAATAAGAGCATTTTTACTCATACTTCATTACAGAAATCCTCAGTTTCGCCAGCTCTGTACCAGGCTCTTCTCCTATTAAACAAGCTTGCCTAATATGTGCTGTCGATATTTTATGCGCCATGGTAAAGCAACAAAGTCTAACTAAGTTAGCCTAAGGCAAAGTGAAAGTCGGCCTATTTTTTTCCAAAACTGATGGATTAAACAAATATTAAAGTTTAAATATATGCTAGCCTTGGTGCTTTTCACTCATACTGCTTCGATCCAGAGTTGGAGTGTGTCACCCATTCAACAAAATATGCAAAAAAAAAACCCTCCAAAAGTCATCACTGCACTTCACAACTTCACAAAGCCTGCTGGTTGTTTGCACAGATAGGGCCTAAGAATAATGTTCTCAGCATCATAGTAACGAAAGTATTGTTCTGAAAGAAGAGCACAGAAGCTCTGATGATCAAAGCTTGGTAAATGACATGTCTTCTGAGGATGTAAGTGAAATATCTATTGTCATCATATCTGTATGTGCCTAATGTTTATTCTGCAATTGAGACATAAACATTTCTCTTTGACCCTGCGTGTGAGTTTAATATGTAAAGACATATGATGTGATCTATGAAAGTTCCACAAAATTCAATCAATGCCTCAGACTTTTTGGTCCAACATATCTCCTTTTTTCTTCTGACTCAGTAACATAATCTCTTTCTTGCTATTAGTGATTTTCCATAGACACTCTTGGTACTATCATCACTGTAAGCTGGCTTTACACAAAACTTTCATGCATCTAGCAAAATAATGTCCAGGCAACTTAACAGTTACACAATGCATTCATTTATTACTAGTTAGCCAAAGTAGTAGCATACATTTTTAATGAGACTTGTGGCTTTCTTTGTTTTTTATTATTACCTTTTAATCTGTTATTATAAGCCCTTGAAAATTCATATTTATATAGCCATAATGCTTATATTGTTGTCCAGCCTATCCTGCACTAGAAGGTAAAAAAATGATTAATACACAATAATAATAATAATAATAATAATAGCAATTGCATACAGTGGTAAGTTTGTGAACCCTTTAGAATTTTCTATATTTCTACTTAAATTTGACCTAAAACTTTTTCTATTTTCCTAGTCCTAGTAGTAGATAAAAAGAACCCAATTAAACGTTTGATATCTGGTGTCGACCAGAAGAGGATGGGTTCCCCTTTTGAGTCTTTGTTCCTCTCAAGTTTTCTTCTTCTTACTCTTAGGGGGTTTTTCCTTGCCACTGTCACCACTGGCTCGGACCTGGATTTTTCCGTAAAGCTTCTTTGTGACAACACCTGTTGTAAAAAGCACAATGTAAATAAATTTTGACTTTACTTAAACAAACTAGATTAAATTAGAGAAAAAATTAGGCTTTCCCATTTACATCTTGAGGAAAATGATCTAATATTACAGATCTGTGAGCTGCCGAGTCACCCTGTAAAAGTCTGTAAAAGTCAGAGGCGTTGGTTGGATTTCACAGAAGTTATACAGACCATATTAAGGTCATACACAAAGTCAAAGAGGAATGTTTGTCCCCCAGAGAGGTCACCAAATCCCCAAAACAATGATATTCAGGGGGTATATATATATATATATATATATATATATATATATATATATATATATATATATATATATATATGGCAAACTCTACAGGCTTTGGAGCTTCTGTTAACCTCTGAGTATGAAATCTGTGATTTTTAAAAACTCCATTCAGGCCCAGGACTTGTCTGGATGCTAATTGTGAACTACAAGATGACAAAAAAATCTCAGCGGTCTATGTAAGCAGAAGTTTCTCACTTTAAAATGAACTCAAAACATGTCAAAGCTTTTCTCCCAAGCTGAGTTTCTCAGACATCAGAGCACACTTTCTTTAAATAGCAGATAAAAGTTCTTCCTTCTTCTCCAGCAGACTAATGAGTTAGACTCCCCCGACAGATTTGCGGTCTTAATTGACAAAGCAGCCAGACTGTAAACATATTGCTAAAAATGCATCTCTGTAAGCGGCTTCTGTGAGCAAGTTGTGCAAGAACCTTACATTGTTGAGTCACGAGAGAGAGAGAGAGATATTATTGAAGTTATGATAAAACACAGAGATGAGTCAGAGGAGGAATGGGACTACTAACACACAGAGATAGAGAGAGAGAAGAGAAGAGAAGAGAAAAACAGTTGCATTAAAAAGTCTTTTCTCCCTCTTGATTTCCTCTATTTTTGTCACACTAAATGGTTTCAAACATTCATTTATAACATAAGACAAGGAGAACATGAGGAAACAATAAACATATACATAGTCTATGTGAAAGCACCCCCCCCCACACACACACACACTCACACACTTAGCAACTATAGAGTCAACTCTTCTTTGCAGAATTGCTTTAATTCAGCCAGACTGTAGGGCTCTCCAGCATACATTGCCTGTTTAAGGCCCTGCCACTACTTCTCAATGGGGTTCAAGTCAGGATTTTGTTTTTGTTCCTTTTGAGCCATTCAGTGGTTTGACCTGCTTTTGTGCTTTGAATTGTTGTATTGCTGCAAAACCCAATTGCACAGCTTCAGATGGCACACTGATGACTGGACACTCTCCTTCAGGATTTTCTGGTAGAGAGCAGAATTCATGGCCAATTTATGGCAATTTGTCCAGGCAGTAATGCTTCCTCACACCACTGCACTACCACCACCATGTTTGACTGTTGGTAGGATGTTCTTTTTGTGGAATGCTGTTTTAGCTTCATGCCACATGTCACAGCACACCAGTCTTCCAAAACATTTCACTTGTGACTCACTTCACAGAACGTTATTCCAAAAGGCTTATGGGTCATCAAAATGTTTTTGGAAAATAGGAGACAAGTTTTTATGTCAGCATATCTGAAGCAAGGCCTGCAGTTCCTTAGATGTTCATTTGGGTACTGATTTGGGGTAGATTTCCTGAATGAGTCGTCACTGTGCTGTTGGAGGAATTTTGGTAGGCTGACCACTTCTGGTAAGATTGACCTTAAACTTCACTTAACCTAATAGGTTAACTGTTTGCTGTGAGGCAAACATGTGGGCTTAACTGTCTTTCCTGTTAATCATTGGAACAACTGGAACAACTGTGGTCAATTGAGAGCTGGATCTGGCCAAAGAGAAAGAGAGAGACAGAAAAAGAGAAAGAGCATCGCAATGCAAAGGAAGGCCCAGGAAGTGCTGGCTTTGTCTTTTTGGTCTCCATTCAGTAGTTAAGGTCGGCAGCCTTCATGAAGCTCTCTCCATCCCTTCCTCATGATTTCATTTTTACATTGTGTGCGCAGAGATAATGAGTTAAAGTCTCCCACATCATTCCTCCTTAAATCCCGGTGTCATCCAAACCTCGTCTCAGAACCAGCCTTATGGTCCTAAAGCTCTTCCCTGCAGAACTTCAAACCCCCTTAAAAGGGCTGTGATTATTCAGAGCTGTAGGGGGTTGGATTTAAGAGTTAACACCAGGAAAATATAATAAATCACTTTCATTTGTAAATAATTTGAGATTATTTAATGAGCCTTGCTGACCCATTCTGATTTAGGGATCCCTTCCATCCTGTATACATTTAACCCTTTGAAGTCTAACATGTGACAACAAAAGCATGCTCTACTTTTCTATGAATTATTTCTCACTCTTAGCTCATTAAACATGTGGAGAACTTTTCTTGAAAGTGCAGATCCTAGCCTTTCAATCCTTACCACATTTATGTTTTATTTTATATATATATATTTTATTCTGTTTTGAATTTTATGAAAATGTATCAATGTGTGTATAGTATTGTTTTGTGGAAAGAAAAAAAAACCTCTAAATATAATTCACTCTGTAGCTCATTATGTGATTAATCATGCAGTTAGATAATGCTATTGTAAAAGTAAAGCACAATGAAAGCAACTGTTCTCAAAACATAAGGATTGACTCCAGTGGGGGTCCCTCAGGGCCTTCAGAGAAGGCCTAATGATGTCTGGAACCTAAAAATACATTTTAAATAAAATTACATATTTTTAAGTAACAGAATCCTCATTCTTGTTCTCAAAATCCAAAAAGAAAATAGGATAAGCGTTTCTTTGTGCATGATATCTTGGCAGACACAACCAAGCTAGCTTTCCCATGGGAAAGTCAAACTGAAGGCCTTACACATTAGGCTAACTACCAACATGTTCCACTGAGAAAACAACATTGGAATCAACCAATCATGTTTTACTTTAGATAAAACTTCATCTGGAAGTCTGTTTATGGATACAAGTGGTAGCCAAACCAATGGGTTTATCTACACAGATTCACACATCACAGCACAAATAACCAAAATATTTATATTGATTTTGAAACTGTAGCATAGCATGACTCAAATAAAAGCCAAAGAAATAAAGAAAGAGTCTTGAAAAATCAAAAGCTATTCTTTCCAAACACTGTGCACTGAGGAGGTGTTCACAGCCTGGCTGGTTTTTGGAGCCGTTCCATACCGTGAAAGTGGTGTGTCTTTGACAAAGAAACAAATTCTAAATCTCCCAATTCATCTAATCGTACCTCAGACTGCTAATAAATACAACTATGAATAATACACGCACAGAGTGGGTAGGTGACACACAAACTGCTACATTGGCTGCCATTCAAAACTCTCCAAATTACAGAGTGAATACTGCACTATGTTTCTCTCAGATCTGAATAAATAAATTCTAGGTGGGAACCAAATGCTTAAGTTGTATGAGGAAGAATATCAATACAGTGTAGCGTTTGAGTGTTACATCGTCAAGGTAATTATTAGTGAATTATTTAATCAAGGAGATTTCACTGGGAGACTACAAACATTTTAGCAAGCTAAAGCCAGCAGTAAACTGTGGCTTTTAGAGCTAGGCCTTTAAGTTCGGGCAGTAAATATCAAAACTCAGTCAAAACTGGAGGAAAAAACTCTCTATGATGCTATGGTCTGCTAGGATTGTTGTTGTTTTAGGATAGACACACTTTACTCATCAGTAAAAGGCCCCGTTATAGAGGCACCAATGTTTCCATTTCTGACAAGTGAGTGAAACTGAATGTGGCTCATATTCACAGTCATTGGCCTATCGAAGACTTTAAAACAGTGGTCACCAGCCATCCTCTTCCTGGACACCTGATTTCCAGAACAGTCTGTTTCCAACCTGCCCCCTTACCTAATTTACCATCTGATTCAGAAATAGTCAATTAGCTGAAGAGGTTGTGGCAGATTGGGGTTGAAACTACACTCTGCAGGGAGGAAGATTTCCAGGACCAAGGCTTGTGATCACCAGCCTGGAGTGATGTTTTTTCTTGCAGTGCCATCCACTGTAAATCCCAGTGCGATTGGCTGATTCCTCTGTCACTTTCTACCTATGTTGATGGTCAATCTGACTTAAAGCTTAACAAAGAAACATGAGTATTGCAAAACTTGCACACACTTTCCCAGAATCATTAAGTGTTCTCTGAAAGCCTAGAAGGCGTAGTCTTGAGTGGCAAGATGTGATCTCATAATGAGAATACATGGGCACTTGGTCCACTGAAATGAACCACAAACAAGGGTAGGTCCCCTATAAATTCTTCTAGTCTAATCTTTCAACATCTAAAGTAAATCCATAACACAAGCAAATCAAGCTAGCTAGTAAAATGCTGTCATTAGCTAATGGAGTTTTCCCCTTGCAAGGTTTTTCCAAGGTTTATCATTGCCACATGTAGCGTTCTACATGTTTATTCAGAGTTTTTTGAGAGGACTTTCAGCCATGCTAACTTATGTACATCCATAAGCTAGTGATAGGCTTGATGTCTGTCCATTGATGAACACATTGTCACCCCCCCCTACTTTAATCTCTGTATTTACAAGGCATTGCATTAATTTAGAAATTTCACATTGAGTTTGTTTCCACCCTAATAAGTCTATGTTCCCACTCACATTTAGCCCAAAGTGTCCCCAGACCTTCTCATTTCAAGATCATGCCTGGCCTTGTGAGGCTATAGAAGGCCCTGAGGGTTCCCCTCTGGGTAAAGGTCTTTCAATGTGGACACAAAGTTTTAGTCATTTCTTTGTTTTTATTGTATTTATAACCAAACCAACATTTTTGGTTCGCTTGCTTGGCTGTGACTTCTAATATACTTACAAAACTGCAAACTCTCTGACAAGATACTGGGAGGGGGGGCTTATTGTCTCAAGAAAATAAAACTTTGACATTCTGAGTTTGTTCATTTGTTTGTTTTCCCAAGTATACAGGTTCATATTAAAGATGTCTCACATACATTTTTAGTCATTTCTTTGTTTTTATTATATGTATAACCAAACCAACATTTTTGGTTCGCTTGCTTGGCTGTGATTTCTAATATACTTACAAAACTGCAAACTCTCTGAGAAGATACTGGGGGGAAAAAACCTTATTGTCTCAAGAAAATAAAACTTTGACAATCTGAGTTTGTTTGTTTTCCCAAGTATACAGGTTTATATTACAGATCTCTCACATACATTTTTAGTCATTTTTTTGCAGTAAATAAAATGTACACATTTATAATATCAGTTTAGTCTATAGCAGAAAAATAACTCTGCCATAAGAGTGTCTTCCCCTAGGCTTACTTTCTCTTCAGCTCAGATTTTGTCTGGAGTCTTTTTTTTCCACTGCGGTCAATCACCTGTCCAATCCACCTGCTCAGTTATCTGCCCAATCACTTGTCCAATCATCCATCCAATCACTTAGCCAGTTGCCCATTTAATCAACCATTCAGTGTCTGGAGGAATGGGTCGTGAATAGTATCTGAAAGGCCACATTCGCTACAGTGAATCCCACTTTGGCATACTAAGGCCATCCTTCTTTTACTCAGGCAATTAAGAAAATACTGTTACTTTTCTTAACATCAGTAATAAACCATAAAAAAGTGCAGACAGCTTCACACATCATCCATTATATCTGACCACTACCTCTACCTCTCTACACTTCTGATGTTTTACCTCTGCTCCTGTCAGCCGCTAGCTTCGCTCGTGCGCTAATTCCAGCAGCTCCCATAATCAGTTTCGAATGAGCGTCCTCCCCTTTAATTCTACCCTCTGGCAGACTGTCATTCATCGTCCGCCCCTTTAATATCCTGCTTTTTAAGGGCTGTCATTTTTGAGCTGTGAAACGCCGAGATGGTGAGCTTACGGTTGTCATAGCAGCACTGCGTCTCTGCTTTACTACTGGTTGGGAAGGCTGGTGGCCGCATGTTCCCACACCTTTTGCTTTTACTGCCATACTGAGAGATCTCTTAAATCAGTAGCTCCAAATCCTGGTCTTGGAGTATCCCTGCACTGCGTATTTTGGTGTTTCCCCTGTTCAGCTAATTGATAAAAAAGAAAAGAAAGAAAAAAGAAATCAAGGATGTACTTCCAGAAATATTGTCTTCAATGATAGATTTAAGAGGGAATACAGTGTTTCACTTCATATTGTAAGGAATCACAAATATTGGCTTTAAACAATTTTGAGACCATGGTCTCAACGTTTGAAGGAAGTTTAAGCACCTTTCTGGACAAAAAAAATGACCAGTGTGTTGGTTAAATTAACTGAATGGAATGGGTTACTTGATTACTTAAGGAAATGGATTGGAATAAAATGCAATGTAATGTGTCAGTGTTTACAGGACTGACGTGGGGTTGAATGGAATGAAATGTTAAATGCCAGTACTTAAGAATGGACTGAAGTGTTTCCATAACTAAAATAATGTAAATGAAATTAAATGAGTCGGTACATAAAATACTTCAATTGAACTGAATGGAATTTGTCACTGCTTAAAAACAGAATTGAGTGTATCCTTACTTTAAAGAATGGAACGGAATAGAGTGTAATGCAATGTGTCAAATGTATTAAATTCCATATCTTTAATTAAATATTAATGGTATGGAATGGATCACTACTCAAAACAATGGGATGGAATAGAATGTGCTGGTACTTAAAATAATAAAAATAGATTGAAATGGAACGAAATGTGCCAGTTCTAAAATGATTGAAATGGAATAGAGTGGAATGGAATTTGTCAGGTCAAAAATAATAGTATGAAATAGATTGGAATGGAATATGTCAGTACTAAAATAACGATGAAATGCAGTCAAATGGGATGTGTCAGTTCTTAAAAAATGGAATGGAATAGAGTGGAATGGATATTGTCAGCACTAAGCATAATGTATTGGAATGGATTGTGACAGTGCTGAAAATATTGGAATGTAATAGAGTTGAATGGACTGTGTCAGTACTAAAAATCATGGAATGGAAAAAAGTGGAATGAAATTTGTCAGCACTAAACATAATGGAATGGGATAGAGTGAAATGGAATGCATCAGTACTAAAAAGAATGGAATGCAATGAATTAGAATGTGTCAGTTAGTGTAAGAATGGAATGGAATGTGCTGGTACCTGAAATAATGGAATGGAATGTGACTGTGCATTCAGGGTCTGTCAGTATGTCTGTACATTCAGGGCACGTATGTTTGCTTGTATATTCGGAGCACATCGGTGCTTAAAAGAGTGGAATGAAACTGTATTATTATTTCACTATCACTCAGTGTCATTACAGGTTCTTTTACAGTGATCCTGCTCTCTGTTGCAGCAGTGGAGAAAGGGAGAACTATTAATTGAAATGTAGACGGGTGAGGAATTGTGCAGTTTAGACTGCAGTTTTTTCAGAGTACCAGTGACAGTACTAGCTGTTCCAGCTTAAGAGTTCCAAGTTATTTTTCAGGCATTTTAGGGGGCATGTTTTGAACACTGTGTGCTGGTCTACTTCCTCCAACATCACTCTGCTCAGTTTTGTTTGGGTGATCACTCCAAACTGGCAGTTTCATCATCACTCCATCCTCCTACTGCGCCCTATTTCTGAGTCATTAACTACCACCACAAAGAGAGAGAGAGAGAGAGAGAGAGAGAGAGATTTTGTTCATACCAGCATTTAAAAATTTTAGAATTATTGTTGATAGTAATATATTTTATTTTATACAATACAAACTTAAACACTGCAGATTTAAATAGTCTAAAAAAGGTAGTTTTAGATCCTCTATTCAAAATGTCATGTACTTCAGCCACAATAAGAAGATATTCAAGTACACTGTCAAAGCAAAAGTATGCACAAAACACACTACAGAGATGCACAATGGCTGTTTATTTGCTAGATCCAAAAAAGTAATGCAAAAGTAATGGATACTGTTTTATGTATATATTTTTCTAACTTCAAACTCAAATAGAAATTGTGCATTATAATTTGACCAGGTTCAAAAATTTCCATTATGACTGTAATTGTATTCTGCAATTTCCCCCTGGGATCAATAAAGGAATCTGAATCTGAATCTGAATAAATCAGGTATTGTAATTGTTTATTAATGAGAAATCTTTGTGAAGTGTCTGATCAAGTGTCAGATCTCTTTGTCAAGGTATCTGATCAATTTTGAACCACAAGACCACATACATATTCATTTATTACAATGCCATGCAGTAAATGTAGAATTAGTAGAATTAGTATTTCTACTGTCAGTCATTCTGGAAATATGTTGAATATTCATTTATTTATTTAAAGCTACTCACTAATTATTTATAAGATGTAGTATTCATTTGTGAAGTTCCACAGTATGGAGGGTTTTCTTGGTCAAATGGCATATATATGTTTCCAGTTTTGCAGTGTTTGTTATTCTATATTAACAGTTCTCATTTTTAAATGTTATACAACTCCAGAACAGTAAGTTTCTTTTTTTCATATTCTCTTTAAATATTCTCTTTAATATTCTGTTTAATATTCCTGTCCAAGCAGGCATCACTTTGCATTGCAATTGTTAATTGAGAGTATGTTTCATTGTGAATGAAAAACAGTGTATGCATTCCACAGTTGTACAACATATTTAAATGCAATATTGGTAGCTTACAGAACATAACACTGTTACCTGTAAATTTCCCCACTACAAATTAATTGAATGACTGAATTTGCTCAAAAAATGTATTGAGTTTTTGGGCTTAAGCTGGGGGAAAACTGTCAACTTACGGAGTTGTGCCTGCTGAACTATACAGCATTTTACTGCCCAAGGCTAGGTGGTCTGGTGAACACCTTGCTATTGTTTTTAAAAACACTATTAACTGTTCCCCTGTGCTTATGGGTGAAGTTTTGAAATATTGGCCTTCAAAGGTTTCAATGACGAGCCAGTCATGTTCTCTAATACCTTTTCTATTGTCAGAACGCTCTGATGTGCTGTGTTCCACTGCACTAGACTCTGGTATAGTGCTATTAGTTAGAGATTTTAATATCTATGTAGATGATGTTTCTGATGGGTTTACCTGTACATTTTTGAATCTTCACTTTTTTGCTACATATTTCCATGATGGATGGATATTTCTGGCCAAACAAACAACAGTGGTCATCTTAATTCACTGTGTTTGGGTGTTTGTTTCTGATCACAAATGTTTTTTTTTTTTTGTGTGTGTTTTTACAATCTGAAGATGTTTTTCCTCTCAGATTTTTAATTAGGGTTCAGCTGCCAAATGTTCAACTGTTTAGAATATTTTGAGAGCACATCTTTCTGAGGTTCCTAGCATCAGTGATTCCGTGATTTGGCTAGCTGTTTTAATAATTTACATTTGGCCTTATGAGATGATGCTGTTCATTTTAACACAAGGTGTAAACTTTTAGTCAGTTCATCTTCTTTGCTGAGTGTGGATACTTTGTGTCTGAAAAGAGAATGCAGAGCATAAGTAGAAACAAACTCAGCTTCATGTTTATTATTAGTACAAGGATAAGGAATGCATAAGAAGTTCTTATAATCTTCAATACGGGTGATCATAGTGTTTTGGTGAACAGCCCTATTTGGGAGGATATCAGAAACTGCTCTAAATTGTTTTTTATATGATTTATCAGACACAAAATTCTTGCTGATTTTACCAGCAGGGTGCCCCAGGGGTCCATTCTTGGCCCTATTTTATTTTTACTTTATTTGCTTTCCCTTGTTTTTTTTTTTAATTCATGCAAATAAAAAACTTATTCAAACTTATTTAGAAATATTAAAGGAAATTAGACCTTATTTACTTTCTTTAGTCAAGGAGCTCTGGCTTACCTTCAATTAGTCCAGAATGCAGCTGCTTGTCTTCTTACAAAGACTAGATGTGGAGATCACATTAGCCTCTCTACACTGGGTGCCTTTTAAATTTAAATTTTAAATTACTGGTGCTTACCTACCAGGCTTTACAAGGGGAAGCTTCTGAATATGTTTGTGAAGCATTGGCCCCCTGTGTAAGTGCCAGGTCTTTTAAGGTCCTCTAATCAAGGGCTGTTATTTGTTCCAAGGTCAAAATTGAAACTTGGGAACAGTCTTCCTCCTGACATTAGACTCTCTGATTAGATTCTCAGTTTTAAGAGACTGTAACAAGTCAGCAGGACCCAGACACTTGCGGATAAAATGTAGAAGACTGGGTTTATTATCACAAGGCAAAAATGTGGTCAAAGAACAAGTGTGGGTCAATACCAAAAAACATAGAAGGTGAACAATACCAAAGAGCAAGGCAAAAGGTTCAAAAATACAAAACAGATATCACAGGCAAAAGTACAAAAGGGTCAGGCAAAAGGCAAAGCACAGAGAAACAAGGCAACGGTCATAAATCAGGAAAATGCAAACAGAATAAACATGCAATAAGTTCACTAGGAAGCAATACCTCACACTGAACTGTTTATACTAAAGTGAAAGAGAGGTCACAGGTGTAACAGATCAGTACTCCAGAGAGATTATAACTCCTGTTATAATGATTTTAAATTTGCCATAATTATAACACATAAGTAATGCATTTTATAGCCTTAGCTTAGACAAATGCTATATAAATGAACTCACATTTTGTGAAATTTGGTCAACTGTAGAGCGTAGAATGTGGTAGAATGTAAATTGTTAGCCAGGCCCTTTCGTCCAACATCAGTGCCTGATTGCACAAATACTCTTTTGACTGAAAATGCACAAAATCCAACAGGCACAGTTCAAAATCCTCACTCCAAATTCTGGAAAGTGTTCCCTGAAGAGTGAAGGCTGTTATAGCCACAAAGGATAGACCAACTCCATATTAAAGCTCTTGGTTTTGGAATGGGATGTCCAACAAGCTCACATAGGTGTGCTATTCAGTTGTCTACATACTTTTGGCCATGTATGTGTGTACATGAAATATATAAAAATACACATAATAAATAAAAAATAGAGGAAGGGTCATGCAACTCTCATTTCTCTGCCAGATGGATTAGTTTCTCCTCAACAATTTTTGGCAAGTTTAATTGTGTTTTGTTAAAAAATTGGCTGGTTTAACTGCAGTACTTTTGTCAGAAATAGAAACAGGGCATCCATCTAAAACACTGAATTCCATTGCACTGTAACATTTGCAGTTAGCATAGACAACTGCGTTGGTTATAAAGGGAGAATTTTGATTTTGTGTTTGTTACTCTCTTGTATGTAAGTCATAAGTTGAGCTTTGGCCGTGTAAACTCTGCATGAATTGTCATTCCATTAAAGCAGCCTGAGTTGAATCGAAACAGAGCAAGAGAGAGAGAGAGCGAGAGACAAAGAGTGAAGTCTCTCACACATTGGACTAATTATCTGCTAACAGTGATATGACAACCATTCTGCTTCCATTCAGGCAGTGTGGGCTCTTGACGAAGTGACTGCAGGAACGTGTGAACATAATCATCTCCAGCACATTTAAACGTGTGAACTAAAAAGAAAAAAAAATCACCAGGCTCTCCATGGGTTTTGATAGGACTTTCAGGGCATTCAGGGCCAAGCCAGAACTGAGAGGTTTCTGGTTTTCAAGTGGAGAAAAAAAATCTGCTTGAATTGCCCTCCGACTCCTAATTCCCCCCGTAATTTCCTCAAGAGTTTAAGCAGGTTTACACACATCAGCCAAACAAGTGCTAACTTTTTCACTGTGAATGCATTTTCTGCCAACCTGCATCTGCACGAAGATGGGAGGAATAACATTTTTCCCCATTTCTCATAAAAGCAGACCTACTGAAATGGTGAGACCTTCCAGAGATACTCAGAATCAGGTGAATGAGTACTGAAACCCTGGTTCTGACCACTGAACTGTTTTTATCCAATGTCCATTGCAAGAGATGTCCACTGAACTGGAAGAAATCCTTTTATAAAGAGATTCAATCTGCAATCTGTTTCCTCCCTTTCTCCAATTATAAGCAAGACATGTTTGACACTTCAATGTTGGCATGGTGACTGCAGTGCTAGCAAATATGGATTAGAGGAGAGCTGTAGCAGTGTAGACTGTCTGTGTACGGTAAAAAAGGCAGGAGGATGCTCTGTTCTCTTTTATTTTATGTTATATATAATGCTGGCTTCTAATGAAATTCAATAAAGGGAATTTTGGCGCCCATGACTCACAAAACTCACAAAAGTTGGGAAAATTGAATGTTTGATGGAGCAGTTTGCTAACTGCTATGGTCTGCTGACTGTTGCCATTTGCGGTAGCAGATTTTTATATTGCAGCTCCAGTAAAAACAATGGAATATCCACTTTATTGCCATAGGTCTACTGCAAACATGTGAATGCGGCATTATGTACATCAAACAGCATCATGCAAACTACAGATCTAACTTGCTTCAAACAGGTTGCTTTTACAGGAATAATAATTCTAATTCAATATTTTTATAAGTAAAATGTTGGAAAGAAAAAAACAACAACAGCACAGTCACAAACGGGACAGAACACTCGGCTGATGCTAGCCTAAATAAATATGCTTTTATATGGGTTTGAAAACACTTGTTGAGCTTGCATTCTTAATTCATTCAGGAGTTTAGAAGCTGTCGAAGAAAATGATTTTCCACTCATTGAGCTATAAGTGATCCTAGGAGTTTGCGGCAAGCTTCCCTCAGCTAAGGAAAGTAGTCTGTACAGGCTATAATCTGTAAGATATCTGTAAGATATGCCATTAGAAGCTTTCAATGCCATAAGCAAGACATTGTAATCAATGCAGAGCTTAACAGGAAACCTGTGTAAATTGAATAAGACCAGACTAATAGGCTCAAACAAACAATTTCAAATAGACTTGCTTACAGGGACATGAGAAGATGTTTTAATTTGGGGATGCTGAAGTTTTAAACAGCATTTACATGAAGTGAACAATGACATCATGATGCATTATTTGCTTTTTTCCTCAACTGACTTTCACAACAGAACCCTGATGCACATCCTGTCTGGTCTCTCATTCTGGACAAATTTTGTGCAAACTTTGCCCAAGAAGCAACCACTTAGATTGTTAGTGTGCGGCGTGGTAACCGATTATGTCATGCCCACAGTCACACAGTGAGATTTAACAGAGGAAAGCACACTGAGTGGCAGATATAATGTTAATAATAGCTTATTATTACATTAGATTACTAACTGCACAGTTCCTTTCTTCAGACCTCAACCTGAATGTGTTTTATTGACACCCACAAAGCAGCTAAATATATGCATAAAAATAGAAAAATGAAAACTCCTCTCCAAAACAAGCACATCTTTACTGTGCCCAAATTAATAAAAAAGTTAATATATCTCTTTTACTGTTATTGTATTTAGCAGTTGTGCTGCAGGGCTGCACCCTCAGAGCTCCCACTTTCTGTGTCCCTGCTTGCTTATATGGTTACAATAACACACTGTTATCTATAAAAATAAGGTCTTGTCTTGGTTGATCAACCAATTGGTCATGTAAGTGGAAAATATTGTGAAATTAATTTGACAGAATAGCTTTGAGTAATTATCTATAAGAAGAGCAGGTCCATTTTGCTATGTATTCAGTGTGTGTGAGTCAGAGCTTTTCTGTCTCAGTTCAGTGGCGTTTACTGGTCCTAGATTGGAATTAAACCTGGGCAGAATGGTGAAAATAATGGTGGAAAGCAAAACTGCTTGAGATGCTGTTAACTTAATGAATAAACAGGTTTCCCTGCAGAGCCCTGTTGCTGTTAGCATAATATTTTTTTTCTGTTTTTTTTTTTTTTGAACTTGGTTTAAATACACACACACATACACACACACACACACACACATCCACACTCAGAGCAATGTTAGCAGGTGCTAGTGTGCCCAGCTTATTTAAAACTTCAGCAGGTGGGAAACTGTTAATCGTAAAAACTGTACAGTGTGTTCAGTAGTTGTTCCTAGGAAATTGCCAAGGGCAACAACTTGTGGGAGGCAGCACCAGGACTTCTGAACTCATGCAGTGTATCTCTACACCTGCAGTCTCTCCATTAAACCATGCTGCTTATTGGTTACCGATACCCATATATGCCATCATACATACAAGCATAATTCTGCTTGTCTTAAGCATATTTCTTGATATATGTAGAACTTTCCTCCAATATACTGAGATCCATGTAAAATATGGTCCTAGAGAAAACGTTTTACCATTTTTTTTTTATTTTACCATTAACAACATTACATACATTTGAGTAGGTTTCTCTAAAATGTATAATTTCACATCAAATTTCTTTCAACCTTTTTTACTTTTTTAATTTTTACTCAATTTTCTCCCCAATTTAGTCATCTCCAATTCCACCCACTAGTTAGAACTCCCCCAATCACACGATACTAGCAACACTAGGAGGGTGAAGGCTAATACAGGCTTCATCCGAGACCTGTGAAACCAGCCACTGTTTCTTTGCAAACTGCCGCTCATGCAACGTCATGGGACAGCCGAACATGCTCGGAGGACAGCGCCAACCAACATGTTCGGCAGTCAGACTCAGTCACAATCTTCAAATCTAGGCTGAAAACTCACTTGTTCAGTTTAGCTTTTGGTAGCTAATGTTCCCCCTTAGATAAAGGTGGAAAATCTAGGGGTCCATGGACACAGGGAATTATAGTAAACTGAGACGCTGGTGCTGTCGTCCCGCTGCTCGCACGCAGTCACTCAGGTTTGTGGACGCTGGACCGGAGGGATGCCAAACTGTTTTAGAGTGCTCCCGTGTCTGTGTGTCCTTCTGGTTCTCTCCTTTTAGTTAAACTGTTATAGTCAGATCTGCCGGAGTCATTAGCCACACTCTGGAAATGTTCACATTCTATGTTTTACACACACCCAAACAGAACAAAACTAATTCCATTTCTCTACCTTTTTCCGAGTAAATGACTGCCCACCTGTCCAGCCAGACACTGATGGACAACTGATTGTTGAGTTCTCCTGCTACCCGCTTCAGACCAACTGCCCAAACCCCAGCTACCACCACCTGCCTTGAACTAGCTACCCACGCTACATTGACGTTTTCATGGACTCCTAGCTATTACTACTACTAATACTACTGCTATTAATATTAGTAGTACAATCACTTTTTAGGTAGTTTGACCAGAGGAGGATGGGTCCCCCCTTGTGAGCTTTGGTTCCTCCCAAGGCTTCTTCCTCAGCTCTAAGGGAGTTTTTCCTTGCCACTGTCGCTCCTGGCTTGCTCACCTGGGGGGTTTTACATTCATGCTAAAACTTTGTCTTTACTGGAATTCTATGAAGCTCCTTTGTGACAACATCAAATGTAAAAAGCGCTATACAAATAAATTTGACTAAACTTTTAATCACTTTTTTACATTTCAACAATTAAATTATGGATTTTTTTTAATGGCAGATTTCCCTGTTAAAAAATTACTCTGCAGTCCCTGCTTTACTAGAAATACTTATTGCTTTGCTATTTCTGCATGCTGTGGCTTCACTACATGCTGTAATTTAGTATGGGCCTTTGCAGAAATGTCACATCCATGCTTTGATGCGTTACACGTAGCTATAGTCTTATACTTATATAAGATTATACAGTCAAACACCACCAGACAAAGTCTTTAAAAAGTCTAGCCAGTCACCACTTCTGACACCATTGTAGCTTGGGGGCTACACAGATGAAGCTTAGATAACTTGAAGCTGGTGCCCATTATGCAGCTTTATTTTGACATAGCTGCTGGAGAACTAGAGAGAAAAATAGCTCATATTTCCAGGAGGCAAATATGCTCTACAAACCTCTAGCACAGCCAGTACAGAATCCCACCAGGAGTTATGTTTCAGAGCCCAAACTTGTATGACAGTAGCTAACACTCCCTAAACACAGTACCCACCTGAATTGCACCAGCATTCACATAACCTGTAAATATTAACTTTACATACTTGAAAATGCAACCAAACCTTTACTTACTGTTTTATAGCCTGGCAAAGCATCAACAAAGCATTATGGGAACCAACGTGTGCTCTGACACCTCAATGTCTTATTTGCTCAAAATAACGGTATGTTGAAATAACCATATTTAATACTAACTTGAAAAAGAATAACATTTTTTGGTGCTTTGAGACGTCAGCATCATTATTCTGACTTACTGTGTCAAAATCTTGAGATAATGTGTGTGTGTGTGTGTGTGTGTGTGTGTGTGTGTGTAGCCAGTGGCCTTGTAAGTGGACTGGTGAGGGTAGGCTGACAATCTCAGACATATCCTACTGCTAAAAGAATCACGTGCGTTAAACATATGCCTACAGAACAGAGAAGCAGCACTGTTTCACTGTGTGGATTTATTTTAATCCATATTCTTATTTAATCCACAAAAACCCTTTTTTTTCTTTTTTTTTAAGATGTGGGCTTCTGTACCAAAACAACCAGAATTACATGACCCTTTTGCATCGTCTCATCACCCCTTAAAAAAAAGCTAAGAGCTGAAATAATATACAATCAAAGACTATGTTTAAAATTGAGATTTTAAAGCTTTGTTTTGTGACTTTACACTATATTTTGTGGCTAAAATAGTTTTAAGAATTAGAATTTTAAAAATCTTTGCAATTTATTTTCTTTCCCCTGGGGTCCACTTTATGTACCAAAAACAGCCGCAGTTCATTTCTACATGACCATTTTTCAACCTATCCTTACCTCTTAGAATTAACCAGGCTGTTTTGATTACTGTCCCGGCTGAAACACTCCATGTAAATTTAACATGAATAGGTGACGCTGAACTGCTGCAATGAATATACACCAAAAAGGTTGTTTTCTCATGACGTCACAAGAACAGAGAATTCAAAGGATTTTGCAGCTTGGCTTTCATACATATACTTTATGACGATAAGTGATCAGTACTTTTTTATGATATGAGCTTATTAGTACTTCAAGTAGCCTAAACCTATGCTTGTTCCCTTATTCGGTGAGGAGGTGGCGGTAACTTTATCTTGGGCCCAATCAAAATCCAACTCTGATTCACTTGTGCAGCCCTGCTTTAGAATTATACAGACTGTTTTTGTTACTGTGACCTTAAAACTAATGCATGTAGATTCATTTTGTTCTGATTGGCTGCCCTGTTGTGCCTCAATAAAAATGCAGTCCTGCCTGAAATGAGGAACACACTGTTAAGTTCAGGCTCAAATCCAGATGGACGTCAGAAAGAATAAACATCAGCTTCTCCTTTCGTATGTGTAGACTCTTTAGATACGGTGGTCTGTTTGCTTCCTGACAGTGAGAAACAGCAGTACATTTAATCCTTTTTCCCACATCTTCCTCTCCAGTAACTCTGCTGCTGCCTGCAGGAGCAACACTCTGCATCACTTCAGCGTGAATGTGTGGGGATAAAATGCTTTAGGCTGCATGGATGAACATATGTAAATGTGTTCATGATTGTGACATCACAACCACAATGACAACTAAATAGGCTGTTTTTGTAATGGCAAGTTTTGAAAACAATGTTTACAGACTACATTGTCCTTTCAAAAAAAAAAAAAACAGGAAAATTCCTGTAGGTTTGTGTAATGTTACGTATGAAGTACTTTGGCTCTCTGGGAAAACACTTTACAAGAGCAATGATTTATTCATTCATTCCACAGTTTCAGCACACACACACACACACACACACACACACACACACACACATGCTCTCACAGACCTCATCTCTCTGCCTGTCCTGTTTTGCAGATTTACGTTACGTTTCTGGAACTCTCTCTCTCTCTCCCTCTCTCTTTCTCCCTCTCTCTCTCTTTCTCCCTCTCTCTGTCTCTCTTTCTTTCTCCCTCTCTCTCTCTTTCCCTCCCTCTCTCTTTTCCTTGTCGATGTACATCATTTTTCCATTTTTCAGTTCACCATCGTTAGAGCGTAAATCACATCCAGGCATCATCTATCTGCCTCTCTATTTGTTCGCTCTAGCAATCTCACTCTTCTCTCTCTCTCTCATTTTCTATCTTTTCACTACACTTTCTCTCTTTCTCTTTTTTCAGTTTTCTTCTCTTGTGTTTTCTTTCTATTTTCTCTCTGTCCCTCTTTTTCTACTTTATCTCTTTCTCCTTCTTGTTCCATTGCTTTTTTTTCTCTATTTCCTCCCAGACCATTAAGTAGGGTTACCATAATAGTAGTGCAGTTCTACAACATTGCATGTGTTATACAGTACCTGTTGATCCTTTCATCAAGGGAGTGAGAGACACAGATATGGAGAGAGAGAAGGAGGGGAGGGGGCTTCAGAAAAGAATAATAGGAAATGTTGGAAGGAGCTGAAGAAACAATGTGTTAAGTGTTGTTGTGGTGCTCCAAGGCAGGACTTACAGTCTGTAGAGGATGGAATGATTAGAGAAGACTGATGGAGAACAGGAGGATGATGAAAGAGAAAGGGAGAGAGGGCAGGAGGAAGAATTAAAGAGAGAATAGATTCCTGATTTGGGCAGAATGAGAGATAGAGAGAAAGAGAGGGAGGGAGAAAAAGAGAGGGTTTCATTAGTTTCTCAGGAGACATTAAATGCATAAAATAGGATTTTTTAGAACTTGGTTGTATTTTCTGCTTCTTTCAATCCCTTTAATCAGACACATTCAATAAGTGTGTTTACATGGCCTCAATAATCCGATCACAATTTGCATACTCTGTTTTTTTTATTAGACAGGAGTAAAGTCTAGAAATCCGATAAAGGAATCTGATAAAGAGAGCTGGATTTAAGCTCAGATTTCTCAGTGTATGTAAACTCTTACTCAGATTTCTTTCCAATTTCTCAGTCTACGTTGTGCAAAAACAATCAGCGGTACTGGAAATAAGCAAGCAGCATTGCTGAGAGATGGCAGCAAAACAAAATCTGCATACAGCAAAAGCTGATTACTGCCTGACTCATGTCGGCCTGGAGTTTCCCCATTATCTGATCACTGAAGTTCATGTAAATGCTCTGATCAGATTACTGACAATCTGCTTTTCTGTAGTTATAGGATTATTAAGTGCATGTAAATGCTCTCCTTGATGTTGAGGTCTGGGTGACCAGTCCATTGTAATGAGAACACCAGCACCTACTACACATCCTGTTCATTGTACAGCTTCTTCCAGAGTGGAGCTATTTTCCTTTGACTTTCCTCCTTCTAAGTGTGATGTATCATACATGCGGGAGAGAGGATGTGTAGGAGTAGGTCATGGAGTGTGCAGGTAGTCAGTTGTTTAAGTTCAAAATATTAATGTGCTGTTGAAGAACTGTGACTTCAAAGTAAATCAGAGGCTCTCTTTCTGTCACTCTCTCTCTCTCTCTCTCTCTCTCTCTCTCTCTCTCTCTCTCTCTCTCTCTCTCTCTCTCTCTCTCTCTCTCTCTCTGTGAGTAGCTCTCACTCTGAGCAGCATCATTAAACTGCTGCAGAGACAGAGAGAGGCAGAGACTGTGCTTTGATGAGACAGAGAAGAGACTGATACATTAAAGCGGGAGAGCCCCCGAGAGAGTGGGAGAGAGAGAGAAAGAGAGAGAGAGGGAAAGATGGAGGGAGAGAGAGAGCATGAAGGCCCCCCGGGACACCCTGGAGAACAGGCTGCATTGCTCTTATGTCTTATCGCTATGGAAACCCGTCGTTATTTCATACCGCCAAAGTTGAATCTGTTGTGTGCGCTGCGCTGAGCCACTCCTATTGTGTGTGTGTGTGTGTGTGTTTGTGTATTTGTTGAATTCCTTAAGCAGATCTGAGAATGCTCATAGAGTTTCTGTTACAGTGGTTAATGCAGTGTGTCGGAGAAACACAGCGGTAACAGCAGCTTTAACACATGGGCACACACACACACACACACACACACATACACACACACACCAAAGGAAACAATTATTTTATGATCAACTTTTATGATCAGGTGTGTTAGATGTGTACATGGATTCCCTGCCATGAAAGAAAGAAAGAAAGAAAGAAAGAAAGAAAGAAAGAAAGAAAGAAAGAAAGAAAAGAAGGAAATGCTAAAGAATTTTAGACAAAAGAAAGAATGCTGGAGAAAAGAAAGAGAAAGAAAGAGATTTTAACGCTCAGTTATTTCAGACTTTCAGCTGTCAATTCAAATATAATAACATTTTTATGTAATTAATTCAGTGTTTTTGTAATAAATTATATACATTCACTTTGCATTCTTTACTGACAGGCCCCAGTCTGCACTTCTGACTAGTTTCAAAGACTAAATATAAAGGCTCTTTCTTCATTCGGCAACACAAGACTGTACACAATAATGAATCATAACAAAATATTTGCTCTTCTATGAATAAACCTAAATGTGTTTATTTGAAGTTTAGGAGTTTAGAATGCTGTGCTGGTTTCAGTGAGCTATGAGTGAGAAATCATTCATATAAAACAACTGCATGCCTTTGTTATTGCGGGTGATAACTGCAGAGTTTCTGAAGCTCATTGTAGTTTGTGCTCCTGTGCTGAATCAGGACTAAACTTCTGCATGTGTGTCTTTGCTCTCACCTTGCTGCGGTTTTTGGGGGATTTACTGTCAGCAGATCACGGTGGGTTTTGAGTGTCAGGTCCAGCGCTGCAGTTTCAGCCTCAGCAGCAGTGAAGGGCTTTCAGACTCTGGTGGTACATAAATTACTTCATTATTCCTCAGACTTTAAGCAGAGGTAGGTAGTAACTGGTTCCATTGCATCTGTTCTGCAGTGTGATTGCTCACACCTCTGACTTGACCTGGTGCTTTTATACTTCTTCTCAAGGTGTTTCATAGAAGTAATTCAAGTTTTACTTGAGTCTAGGTTTAGAGAACTCTACCCATGTAAGCCTGATAACTGTATGCATTGTGACATCTGTTGTCAACATACTCCTTCACATTCTACAGCAGAGCAGTCCACAAAGGAAAATTTTCCAGTTTAATGTACCCTTAAAGTCACAAATTATCCATCCATCCATCCATCCATCCATCCATCCATCCATCCATCCATCCATCCATCCATCATCTTCCGCTTCTCCGGGGTTCGGGTCGCGGGGGCAGCATCCTAAGCAATGAGGGCCAGACCTCCCTTTCCCGAGCCACTTCCACTAGCTCCCTGGGGGGGATTCCGAGGCGCTCCCAGGCCAGCTGGGCGATATAGTCATGTCAGCGTGTCCTGGGTCTTCCCCGGGGTCTCCTCCCAGGTGGACTTGCCTGTGACACCTCACGAGGGAGGAGTCCAGGAGGCATCCTAACAAGATGCCCGAACCACCTCAACTGGCTCCTCTCGACGTGGAGAAGCAGCGGCTCTACTTTGAGTCCCTCCCGGATGACTGAACTTCTCACCCTATCTCTAAGGGAGAGTCCAGACACCCTGCGGAGGAAACTCATTTCGGCCGCTTGTATTCGCAATCTCGTTCTTTCAGTCATTACCCAAAGCTCATGACCATAGGTGAGGGTGGGAACGTAGATCGACCAGTAAATCGAGAGCCTTGCTTTATGGCTCAGCTCTTTCTTTACCACAACAGACCGGTAAAGAGCCCGCGTCACTGCTGACCCAGTACCAATCCGCCTGTCAATCAACAAGACCCCGAGATACTTAAACTCCTCCACTTGAGGCAAGAGCTCATCCCAGACCCAGAGAGGGCTCTCCACCCTTTGCCGCCTGAGAACCATGGCCTCGGATTTGGAGGTACTGATCCTCATCCCAGCCGCTTCACACTCGGCTGCAAACCGATCCAGCAAAAGCTGAAGTTCATGGCCTGATGTCCCCAATAGGACCACATCATCTGCAAACAGCAGCGATGTGACCTTGAGGTCACCAAACCTGACACCCTCCATCCCCTGACTGCGCCTAGAAATTCTATCCATAAAAATTATGAATAGAATCGGTGACAAAGGGCAGCCCTGACTCCAACTCTCACTGGGAACAAGTCTGACTTACTGCTGGCCATGCGAACCAAACTCCTGCTTTCTTTGTATAGGGCCTGAATGGCTCATAGCAAAGAGCCATGTACCCCGTAATCCCGAAGCATCTCCCACAGAATACCCCGGGGAACACAGTCGAATGCCTTCTCCAAATCCACAAAGCACATGTGTACTGGTTGGGCAAACTCCCATGAACCCTCCAGAATCCTGGAGAGGGTAAAGAGTTGGTCCAGTGTTCCACGACCAGGGCGGAACCCGCACTGCTCCTCCTGAATCCGAGGTTCGACTATAAGCCGGACTCTCTTCTCCAGTACCCCTGCATAGACCTTACCAGGGAGGCTGAGGAGTGTGATTCCCCTGTAGTTGGAACACACCCTGCGGTCCCCCTTTTTAAAAAGAGGCACCACCACCCCAGTCTGCCAATCCAGTGGTACTGCCCCCGATGCCCACGCAATGTTGAAAAGGCGTGTCAGCCAAGACAGCCCCACAACATCCAGAGCATTGAGGAACTCAGGACGGATCTCATCCACCCATGGAGCCCTGCCGCCAAGGAGCTTTTTAACTACCTTAGCGACTTCGGCCTCAGTAATGGACAAGCCTATTCCCGTGTCCCCAGACTCTGCCTCCTCACTGGAGAACGTGTTGGAGGGATTGAGAAGGTCCTCAAAGTATTCCTTCCACCAGCCCAATGATGTCTTCAGTCAAAGTCAGCAGCACACCATCTCCACTATATACAGTGCTAGTGGCACACTGCTTTCCCCTTCTGAGTTGCCTGACGGTTTGCCAGAATCTTTTTGGAGCCGACTTAAAGTCACTTTCCAAGGCCTCACTGAACTCTTCCCACACCCGGGTTTTTGCCTTGGCAACGACTGAAGCCACAGATCGCTTGGCCTGTCGATACCTGCCAGCTGCCTCTAGTGTCCTACAGGCCAACCATGCCCGGTAGGACTCCTTCTTCAGCTTGACGGCATCTCTCACCTGGGGTGTCCACCACCGGGTTCGAGGATTACCGCCCCGACAGGCATCAACTACCTTGCGACCACAGCTACAGTCAGCCACTTCAACAATGCCAGAAAATAAGACAGCAGCACCCCTAAACTTCAAAATTCATCAAGTGTATTATATAGACCGAACAGATTAAGATGGGGCAGAGCAGAAACAGAAGCTCCCTCCATTAGCTCCCTCTATAACATTAAGAATCAGAAAGATTCTGTCTTTATATCATTCCGGCCCCAGTCACTAAATTTTGCTCACTCAGATTTGAGTCTTTCGCTCTAAATCTTCCTTTGTATGGTGCCAGAAAGCCACCATTGCAAGTGGTTTAGCCTTCTCATTAAGCTAATATTAGCCTCTTGAGCTACAAGGAAAACGATGTGAATTAAAGTTACTTGCTTCACACACAAAAATAATGATTTCCCTCACAAATTTGAGTCTGAATCCTCTAAACCTGCCTCAGTGAGGCTTCAGTGAACCAGGATGAACCTGCATGGTTGTGCAAAGCTTAGTCCTTCTCATTAAGCTAATGCTAGCATCTAGCAAATAAGGTCAAACTTGGAGCAAAAACTAGCTAAGGCTAATAGCTCTACACACAAATACACAGGATTATTAGCTCAGATTTCAATCTTTATCCACTTTATTCCTGTAGGATATGATGCTTTGAGTGATTATGGACAGGCTTCAGGCTAAGCACATACAATATGCTAAATGCTAATAATTGCTGTAAATAATCTTTCTTGTTGTGATACTTTAATGCTGTAATCAGTCTGTAAAGAAATTTGTGTGAGAATAACGCCTTAGTCAGAGGATTATGTTTTAACGTTACAACTAACCCCACCCATCATGTGGAAACTGTACTTGTGTTATAACCAATCCCACCCATCATGTGGAAACTGTACTTGTGTTACAACTAACCCCGCCCATCATGTGGAAACTGTACTTGTGTTATAACCAATCCCACCCATCATGTGGAAACTGTACTTGTGTTACAACTAACCCCGCCCATCATGTGGAAACTGTACTTGTGTTACAACTAACCCCGCCCATCATGTGGAAACTGTACTTGTGTTATAACCAATCCCACCCATCATGTGGAAACTGTACTTGTGTTACAACTAACCCCGCCCATCATGTGGAAACTGTACTTGTGTTACAACTAACCCCGCCCATCATGTGGAAACTGTACTTGTGTTACAACTAACCCCACCCATCATGTGGAATCTGTACTTGTGTTACAACTAACCCTGCCCATTATGTGGAAACTGTACTTGTGTTACAACTAACCCCGCCCATCACGTGGAAACTGTACTTGTGTTACAACAAACCCCGCCCATCACGTGGAAACTGTACTTGTGTTACAACAAACCCCGCCCATCATGTGGAAACTGTACTTGTGTTACAACTAACCCCACCCATCATGTGGAAACTGTACTTGTTACAACTAACCCCGCCCATCACGTGGAAACTGTACTTGTGTTACAACAAACCCCACCCATCATGTGGAAACTGTACTTGTGTTACAACAAACCACGCCCATCATGTGGAAACTGTACTTGTGTTAAAACTAACCCTGCCCATCATGCGGAAACTGTTCTTGTGTTACAACTAACCCTGCCCATCATGTGGAAACTGTACTTGTGTTACAACTAACCCCGCCCATCATGTGGAAACTGTACTTGTGTTACAACTAACCCCGCCCATCATGTGGAAACTGTACTTGTGTTATAACCAATCCCACCCATCATGTGGAAACTGTACTTGTGTTACAACTAACCCCGCCCATCATGTGGAAACTGTACTTGTGTTACAACTAACCCCGCCCATCATGTGGAAACTGTACTTGTGTTACAACTAACCCCACCCATCATGTGGAATCTGTACTTGTGTTACAACTAACCCTGCCCATTATGTGGAAACTGTACTTGTGTTACAACTAACCCCGCCCATCACGTGGAAACTGTACTTGTGTTACAACAAACCCCGCCCATCACGTGGAAACTGTACTTGTGTTACAACAAACCCCGCCCATCATGTGGAAACTGTACTTGTGTTACAACTAACCCCACCCATCATGTGGAAACTGTACTTGTTACAACTAACCCCGCCCATCACGTGGAAACTGTACTTGTGTTACAACAAACCCCACCCATCATGTGGAAACTGTACTTGTGTTACAACAAACCACGCCCATCATGTGGAAACTGTACTTGTGTTAAAACTAACCCTGCCCATCATGCGGAAACTGTTCTTGTGTTACAACTAACCCTGCCCATCATGTGGAAACTGTACTTGTGTTACAACTAACCCCGCCCATCATGTGGAAACTGTACTTGTGTTACAACTAACCCCACCCATCATGTGGAATCTGTACTTGTGTTACAACTAACCCTGCCCATTATGTGGAAACTGTACTTGTGTTACAACTAACCCCGCCCATTACGTGGAAACTGTACTTGTGTTACAACAAACCCCGCCCATCACGTGGAAACTGTACTTGTGTTACAACAAACCCCGCCCATCATGTGGAAACTGTACTTGTGTTACAACTAACCCCACCCATCATGTGGAAACTGTACTTGTTACAACTAACCCCGCCCATCACGTGGAAACTGTACTTGTGTTACAACAAACCCCACCCATCATGTGGAAACTGTACTTGTGTTACAACAAACCACGCCCATCATGTGGAAACTGTACTTGTGTTAAAACTAACCCTGCCCATCATGCGGAAACTGTTCTTGTGTTACAACTAACCCTGCCCATCATGTGGAATCTGTACTTGTGTTACAACTAACCCTGCCCAACAGAGCATGACGCGCTCTCATTGTAAGCGGGTGATGTGCCTAAGACTTATATTACTCCATTTAGTTTGTCTTACAAAATCATGTTAGACATGCACAAAACTGCAATACTGATATTCATCCATGTTATAGTTCTGACTGGAGAGGAGAGGAGAACATCTCCTTCCTTCTATTCTCTCTCTCTCTCTCTCTCTCTCCCCCACCACCTTCAGTGTTAATGCATTGTGATGGACTTGATTTGAAGTGAGAGCTGCCATTGTCTGTTTTAGACAAGCTCTTCAGGCCCTGTTTGCTGTTTTCAGGGCAGAAACTACACAACCTTCTTTCTCTTTTTCTGTCTGTTTTTTTTCTCCTTCAGTCTTTCAGTTATCTATCTATCTATCTATCTATCTATCTATCTATCTATCTATCTATCTATCTATCTATCTATCTATCTATCTATCTATCTATCTATCTTTACACAGGTCTGAAGGAGGATATATGTTTCTCCTCCTTCTGCTATATAAGAAAGAAAAAAGAAGAATAGAAAGAAATTATAGAAGACATGTAATTTAAGAAAGTATAATTTGCTAAAAAAAAGTGGGTAATGGTCTAAGATGGAGATACTGTATATGTAAAGACAGGATACCGCATTGTGTACAAACCTCATTTATCATCTACTTGAATGATGTATAAATTCAACTCGTTTTAAATTCAGCAAGAGGGAGCAACATAAAATGGGAGAGAGAGAAAAAGAGAGAGAGAGAGGGTAAAAGAGATGACATAATGTATTGAAATGTTAAACCATCTTCCCCCTTCTCCCCTTTCTCACTCTTTTAATTTTCCTCTTCAGCTGAACAGGCAGTCCGTTAACGGTAACTGTAAGCATGTTACCGGAGCAAAAGAGGGGAAGAAAATGAATAAATACATTAAACACAGTAAAAATGTCAATAAACAAATTGACAAACTGACACTGCCCCTTTTTCTCCTCTCTTTGTCCTGTCACTCTCGCTGTCTCACACTCACTCCTCTTCATTTCCCCCTTTTCTTACATCCTCCACTTTGCCAATGCATCGTTGCCAGTTATGTGGACTGAGTGTATCGGCATCATTAGCTTGAGGAGCCTGCAGGCAGAGAGGGAGAGAAAGAGAGAGAGAGAAAGGGGTGTTAAATGATCTAGGGACCTCCTGCTGAGAGAACAGAGACCAGGCCGTCAACACTTGTCTGCTTGTAAGCACACACACACACACACCATACACACACAAACACACACACGTGGGTGACAAGCATGTTAATTCAGTATGGTTAAGAAGTAAAAGTCATACTGTAGACATGTTGCACTTTATATATATATATATATATATATATATATATATATATATATCCCAAACATTGTACTGATGTTTTCTGCACCACTGAACTTTCAAATGTGCATTTTAAGTGACCCTTATTAGTCCCGTAATGGGGAAATTTCACCTCCACATTTAACCCATCCATGAAGTGAAACGGCACATACACACTAGTGATTACACACACACTAGGGGGCAGTGAGCACACTTGCCGGAGTGGTGGGCAGCCCTATCCGCAACGCCCGGGGAGCAGTTGGGAGTTAGGTGCCTTGCTCAAGGACACCTCAGTCATGTACTGTCGTCTCTGGGAATCAAACCGGTGACCTTCCAGTCACAGGGCCTGTTCTCTAACCTCCAGCCCACAACGGCATGGGTGGATCATTCTTGCTTATACATTCAAATAATGATCTGTATTGCCATTATCAGTCATCTAAGGAACATTTGCTCTTCTGGTTTCCTTTGTATGCATGGTAGGTTTTACATTGTGTCTTTTTAAAGCTTCTTCTGGGTGTGGTTCTTTCTGTTAATCACTTGTCTGGATGTGCTTCTTCTTCTATTATGTTCACTCCCAGCTCCATAAATATTTTTGATGATCAGTGTGTCTTCATTCATAAGCTGCCTCGGTCTTGCCCTCAGCCAGTAAACCCTGGCCTTTCCCTTTAAAGAGACACTACACATTATGACCTAATCAAATTAGTCATTTAACTTTAATAGCTCAAGCAGAGAAAGAGAGAGAGAGAGAGAGAGAGAGAGAGAGAGAGAGAGAGAGAGAGAGAGAGAGGTCAGTGTATAAAGCTTACTGTAGTCAATCATACACATTCTTCTTTTCTTTACAGGACAGATATTCATGTATGTTCCTGTTGCATAGCAATAGGACTAAATTGAGCAGAGATGACTAGTTATTTTCATAATTCCTCCGTTTTTTTCAACACCCTGGATAGTAGCCTTGGTGAGATGCTCATATATTTTGTTTGCTTTTGCTTGTTAATTTTGCCAACTGTAGGTCAAACTCAGTCATTTGGAACAGGGAACAGTTATTGACTATATCAGTTACTATGTTTCACCTGAAATTTTTCTGGAGTTAATTCAAAAACCTTAAGAGTTTTGGAAATCCTCACAATGACCACATCTCCATCATGCTGGTCCCTGCATACTGCCCTTTCAGTCCAGCAAACCAACAATAACGACCATCACTGTGTTGAACAGTCCATGTGGCAGATCTTCAGAGAGGCAGCAACAAGCACTGGAGAGGTGGACCTGGAGGAGTATGCATCATCGGCAAGCCTATAAATGATGTTACCACCACCAGAACAATTACCATCCACTCCAACCAGAAACCCTGGCTGAATACAGAGGTTCACTCTCTGCTGAAAAACCAGAACACACCATTCAGGTCCGATGATGTAACTTCTTCACTCAGTCCTCACTGTGGGTATAAAGAGGGCCAAAGCTACGTATGTTGTCAAAATCTAGGGTGACATCTCCACCAGTGTCCCTCGAAGCATGGAGGGGCAGCAAGAGCATCACAGACTACAGCAGAAGTGAAGTGGATTTACACATTTATAAAATTTATGCTCAGTTTGAGGTTCCCAACACCTCTTTTGGCTCCAGCCCCCCTCCACCAGGTGAGCTCCCCTCAGAGTGACCGCAGTAGATGTACCGCATGTAAACCTGCAGGCCTGGTCAACATAGTCAACATCCCAGTAGCATTCACCCAAGTAATTCTGAATTGCTTTGAACGGCTGGTCATGGCAACATTACAGCAAACTCTCACCAGTATGCATGCAAACAGAACTGCTTCACTCCAGATGCCATTTCATCTGTGGTTCACCTGATCCACACTCACTTGGACAGCAAGGACCCTTATGTTTGATGGCTGTTCTTGGACTTCAGTCCTGCTTTTAACACCATCATCTCACAAACCCTAATTGACATTATTACCTAATTGACCCTTAATATCAATGGCTCTGTGCTTTCCATTGTGGAGTCACTCAAGTTCCAGGGAACAACCGTATCCAGGAGCCTGCACTGTAAAAATGTGGCTCATCAGGTCTACCTAAAAACTTTACTTCATATGGTAAAAAGTAACTTAACTAGTTGTATTCAACCTAAATTAATACTTTGGATGAACGATTATTTCAATTAATGCATTTTTAGGTTGAATAAAACTAGTTAAATTGCTTGTTACCACATGAAGTATTTTTTAGGTAGATCTGACGAGCCACTTTTTACACTGTAAAGTGGGAAAGTAACATGGTCTCCATAGCCAAGAAGACACAGCAAAGAACGATCTTCCTGACGCATCTGAAGAAATTTAACCTGCTGCAGAGTCTGAAGGTCCAGTTCTACACTGCAATCATCAAGTCCATCCTAACATCATCTATATCCATTGTTTGGTTACTCCACAAGAACAAGCCAAACTCCAGTGCATAAACAGGATGGCACAGAGGATCACTAGATAGTCCACCAATGCTTCAGGATATCTAAAACACCAGGGTCATGGTGCTTGCTGGCAATATTACAAACGACCCCTGTCATCCTGGACATCACCTCCTCCAGCCACTCCCCTCTGGCAGAGAGACCTTTTCCCACAGCTGTGGAGTTCCTCTGAGGCTTCTGAGGCTTTTCTTGGGATCACAGCTGAGGAGTTTTCTAGGATTGTGGCTGAAGAGTTTTCCCAGGTCCATGGGCAGAGAGACCTTTCCCTGCAACTGAGGAATTTCTGCTGCTGGGCCTGGGAAAAATCCTTAGCCACAAGGAAAGGTCTTATCTGTTGGCATACCCAGATTTCCTCAGCCATGTATTTGGTAAATCTCCTCAGCCACACGTCTGAAAAAACATACCCACAAACAATATAAAACAAAACAAATAAGACCAGTGTGAAGCTGCATCCATACACTCACCAAAAATAGTAAATCATACACTCACTCACACATACTCCAATATTTCTCAGGTGATAGTGAAATGTGAGTATATCCAAGCGTATCATTACACTTTCCTCAGTGCTGTAATAGTGTGTGGGATGTGCTGTTATTCTAGCAGTAACATTTAAATAGGCTGTACACTAGTAGTTTTCCCTGAGGTCTTTGTGTATAAAAGTTCTTTCTCTTCTTTGTTAATCATAAGGTGTTTTAGAGTGTGTGCGCTAATGCAACCATTGTCCTGTGTGTTTTGTATGTGTGCTACAGCGAAAGATTAGAAAAGAGGCCTGTGACAGAAGTGGAATACACTCCTAACACACTCATACAAAGCAGAGACGCACTCCAGCTGCTTCCATAGCGTGATCAAAGCTGCTGTCACTTAATGCCACACTCCTGACTGAGTTTCCTTCAAACTTCCAGTGTGTGTTACGATAAGATAATTCCTACTGGAATGGCCTGCAGGCCTTGCTGGTTCCACTTTGCTTTCCATTGTTCAGTTGTCAAGCTTTCTGCGTAGAGTGGATGGTGGCATCATTCAACATATGGCGTTCTTTCCTTCAGAATGTTTCTTTTCTTCAGGTATATGCACTCCTTCAGGCACTTGTACTTCTCCTTTTCTCTCTTGTGATGGGTTATAACTTGTGCATGTCCTGCCCAGTATTGGCAATGTAATTCAAAATATCAATCCAGAATTTTGAGGGACCATGTATGATTGATTGATACAGACCAGTGGTAAACATTCAAATGTTTGTCTGTTACGTTTGGTTGGCTGTTAGTAATTAAATAATAATATAATTGACCAACGATTTTAATAATTTTATATTGTTCCTGGGAAAGCATCATTGCTGGTCAATTTCTTGGTCGATAGCAGGAGGGAGATCTGATTGGTCTTTACTTGGTTGATCTTTTGCTTGTTTGTTTGGCTGTTCTACTATACTTGTCATACCAGTTGGCACTGCATTAGAATGTTCTAGGGATGCAAGAATGTTCTAGAAACATAGTAGAGTATTCTTGAGCCTCAATAAGATGTTTTAGAAATGCAGTAATATGTTCTCAAACTGCAGCTGAGCATTCTACAGTAAAAATTCGGTCACACGTTATATTCTGTCTTTAATAACTGTGTAGTTACATGTGAGCAACATATGCAACAAAATTAACTACTAATGATGTAGACACTGTTACAGATGGATTGCAGAAGTACAGCTCATGTACGTGTATCAACTTCAGTTGTGCCTTATGTAATTACACAAGTGTATCTTAATAGTTGTAACAGCCTATTCTGTCTCATGTAATTACACAAGGGTTAGTCCCCTTATCTTAAAATGTAGCTTTTATAATATTAATTAAATGTGCTGCATTAACCCCAAATGCAATGTCTATATTACCACTCCATAATTAAACAGCATCCACAAAACAACTACACAGAAAATGCCCACTCATTTTAAAGTGTATCTTTAACACTATACAGGAACGTTCCTCTGTAGAAAATACACTTGTGCAATTACATTAAGTAAAACTGAAGTTGATACACAGGTGTAATTACATACACCTTACTTCTTTAATCCATCTGTAACATTGACTAAAACATCAGTAGCTAGTGTTGCATATGGTATTCATGTGTAACTACACAGTTATTAGAGACACTTAATATTAAGTGGGACCAAAAATTCCCCTAACGAGAAATGATCTTACATTCAAAACTTTTAAAAGAGAGTTTGGCTTGGTGTGGAATCTGATCAGTATTGAGAAACACCTGCTCAAGATTGATTGATTGATTCATTCAATTATTTATTCATTCATTGTGTTAGTTATAACATGGCAATTGATAAGCTTAGCTGGGGAGGGTGTTAAAAACACTTGATGTGAAATCTTTGGGGCTGTGAGGTGATTGAACAAAACATTAATTTGTGTAGTTAATGGCAATCAAACGCATTGTTTTATTTAATTTCATCCTAATAAAATATGTAGTGCAGTGAATTTTTGTTATATGGTGCCTTGCAAAAGTATTAAACTGCACTTAAAAGTCTTTGGAATTGGTTTGGTTTATCTGGCAGCAGATTTAAAAACAAAAGCTGAACAAGTTTGTTGGGGTAAGTCTGTACCAGCTTTACACACTACTTGTGAGAGATTTTCAACCTTCCTTCCTGGCAGATTTGCTCCAGGTTGTTCAGGTTGGTTGAATGATGCTTCTGGACCACAGTGTTTAAAAAGTGACACAGACTCTCAATAGGACTGACATCTAGATTTTGACTTTGACAATTGCCATTGCAGAACATTCACCTTTTTTGTTACTCAACCACTCCTGTGTTGCTTTGGAATCGTCCTGTTGAAATATTAAGTTTCTTGTAAGCTTTAGGTGTTCAGCAGACTGATACAGGCTGTCTTGCAGTATATACTTCTATTTTGCATCCATCCTTGCTTTACTTTTAACAAGATGCCCTGTTACGACCCCCACACCAGGATGCTGCCACCCCATATTTCACTCTTAGCCACACACAGTGTTTTGAATCCTCGGTCCACAAAACTCATTCCCACATTTTAGCTGGGTCTAGACATCCTTTGAAGCAGTGTTTCTTCAGTAATGGCTTCTTTCTAGCCACGCTCCCATACAGGTCAGTTGTATTCAGAGCTCTTGATATCATTGACTGGTGCACCTTCACTTCTGTCTCAGCAACTGCATTCTGTAGCTCCTCCAAAAAATTGCTGAAGCACTACCACATCTTTTCAAATGTCTGCTAATACAATGTCATTGGACAACTCAACATGCTTGGAGGAGAACATTAACTGCACAACAGATGTTGACTAGCATCACACAGAGTTGGGGGGAAGAGAGAAGGCCTTCCTGCCCACCCAAAAAGTAGGAGGCCAGTTGAGCTGTCTTGGCCTCCCAGCCACGGTTGGCTTTGGCATCATTGGGGATCAAACTTGCAATCTCCAGTTGCCCCACTCTTGAAACCTTTTTATCAAGCAAGCCACCAATAGAAGCTGCCAATTAAAATCTGTTTTTAAATGGGAACATTACAGTGTCTTAGCAACAGCATGTGAGTGGCTGGGCTTTCAGGTAAAATGGTTCAAATGGGCTAGGAAACAGTTAACAGTGTAAAAAAAATATGGTGTTAATCATTTATTAACAAGTTAAACTTAACACAACCAGTCATTCATTGATTTGTTTGTTTGATTGATTGGACACTTAGATATTTATAACAGGAAACCATTTACAGTAAATCCAGATTTAAATAACATACAGCGAATACTCTATGTGTGTCGATGGAGCCTGAGCGAGGGGGCCCTAGTTTCAGGTCCCAGGAGAGAGTTGGGCCTCTCTGTCTTTCTAGAGGCTGAGGCCATAATAACAAAAAACAGATGTAAGCCATACCATAATATATTGTCACATGTTAATGTATGGATTTTGCATTATGTGTGTGCGTGAATTTTGTTTAAAAAGCTGAAGCATCTCGGACTTTGGAGAGATTCCACATTGGCTTCTGGGTCTCTGCAACAAGGGCTTTTAGCGCCATCTTTAATTTGAAATAAAGTTGTTCATGTTTAAATTCAGATAGTGTCTACAGAGCTTTCGTCTCCCCACCTACACAACTGAGAATAAACAACATTTGAATAGAAGCAGTGAATGTGAGGTCAAAGAGCAGAATATTAGCTTTAATTCAATGATATGTATATTATTACATTGGGTGAACTAATGTAGTCAGATGAAATATATGCAGCTGTATGCAGAATGTAAGTCTGTGAGTGTGTGTGCAGTGAAGTCTCTGTTCTCTGGATTCGGGGTCATGGTCCTGTGTGTGTGTATGTGTGTGTGACCATGTTTGACCGAACAAAGCAGATAGAGCTGTAGACAGAAGAACAGTATCTAGCATGTGGCTGTAAAGCAGTAGAAAGTGTGTTTGAGTGCAGGTGATGGTGTACACATGTCTAGTACAGCAGGGGGATTCTGTGTGTGTGTGTGTGTGTGTGTGTGTTGGAGGCAGCGCTTTGAGCACCAGCGCTCGTGACAACATAACTCCATATCAACAGCTGAACACATACACTGAACTAATACAGGCATATGCCTGAGAGAGAGAGCGAAAGAGAGAGAGAAACATGAGGAGGAAAAGGAAAGAGATGGTTGCTGAAGGGGAAAGAGTGAGACAGGAGTGTAAAAACTTGAGAGAGAGAAAGGGAGTCAGAGAAGGACACAAGCAGTAAGAGTGAGAAATGTAGGAGGAGAGAGATAAAGAAAGAGAAGAAACATGAGGAGAAAGAGAGGCAAAGTCAGAGGGAGACAAAAAAGAAAGATACAAGGAGGGAGAGTGAAGCGAAATGAGAAAGACAAGAAAAGATAAGAGAGATACACAAAGAGAGAAAAAATGAGAGACAGAAACAGTGAGAGGATGAAAGAAGAGTGAAGAGGAAAGAGAGCGAAAGAAAGAGAGAAGACAAGGAGAGAGAGGGAGAGAGCAGAAGGGAAAACAGAGATAGAAGAGGAAAGAGACACGGAAGAGGAAAGAAATAGAGAGAATGAGAAAAAGAGACATAAAGAGACGAGGAGAAAGGGAGAGAAAAGAAAAGGAGGTAGAGAAGAAGAGATTGAAAAAAGTGAGAAAGAGATGACACAAAGATAGAAGAATAAAGACAGAGAGAGACAGAGAGAAAGAGAAGTTAGAGAGTATTCCCATAGCATTCAGGCAATTATGGGAGCTGGCACAGTCTTATTCCTCTCTCTCTCTCTCCCTCTCTCTCTCTCTCTCTCTCTCTCTCTCTCTCTCAGGGTTTGCCTGTGTTGAGCGAGGTGGAGTGGGGTGATTTCTCAGGAAACACCCTCAATCACATACACACACATGTGTTTACACCCTCTATCATATCTAATATCTACACAACATATACATTATATATCTGATGAGTCCAGAACAAAGGAGATGGTGTGTGTGTGTGTGTGTGTGTGTGTGTGTGTGTGTGTGTGTGTGTGTGTGTGTGTGTGTGTGTGTGTGTGTGCGTGTGTGTGTGTGTGTGCGCGTGCGTGTGTGTGTGTGTGTGTGTGTGTGTGTGTGCGTGTGTGTGTGTGTGAAGCAGGTAGGCGGTCCTCGTCTTCGCGCTGTCAGATGAGATCGTGCAGCAGCGCGCTGTGTGTGTGTGGCGGCTACACTCGCAAGCGTGTGTCTCGCTCTTTATATCCTCATCTCAGCCCACCTCTTCACGCCCCCTTCTCTCTCTCCCTCTCTCCCTCTCTCTCTCTCTGTCTCTCTCTCGTTCCATCACGCTCTATCATTTTTTCTCTCTCTGTCGCTCTTCCTCCTGTTCTCCAGGATTTTCTCTTCCTCCTCTTCTCCTTTATCTTTTTCTCCGTATTTGGAGCATTTGCGTTGGCTCTGCTCCCCCTCCCTTTTCTCTCTCTCTCTCTCTCCCTCTCTCTTTCTTTCTCCCTCTCTCTCTCTCTCTCCCGCGTTCTTTGCCGGTTTCTCAGTTCTCCCTGACTGCTGCAGATTTGTTTCACTCTCAAGAATCTCCACCACTGCTCTGAGTGAGTATTTTCTACTTTCATCTGGCTTTTGGCTCTTTGCCTCTTACTCTCCTTCTTTCACTTTGTGTCTCTTTCCTCACTCTCTCTTTCTTTCTGCCTCTGTTTTTCCTCTGTCATCCACTCTTTCTCTCTCTCCTACTCATTCTGCCTCCTGATTGTTTTCTGTGCTGGCTATTGAGCATACAGCAGAAAGACGGACGGATGAGAGAGTGAGAGAGAGAAAGAGATGCAGCGCAAGTGGGAGAGAGATGAATATGATGGAAGGAGTGAGAGAAGCATGAAAGAGTAGGAGAGAGAGTGTGTTCTTTTGTGAGGAAATTCACTGTTGATATCAGATGGAACACTGATGCTTACATAAAGATAGAGAAAGAGGGAGAGACAGAAAGAGGGCGAGGGAGTGAAAGAGTAAGAGAGAATAGACACAGACAGAGAAAGTGAGAGAGAGGGAGAGAGAGAGTTTGAACTAATAATGTGTCTCAGGGTTCGGCAGCTTTATGTGTTCTCATGCTCTCGCATGAAAACACACATTTTCTGTAGTGGAGTCGGTGTTTGTCTAAATGTTTTTAAACATTTTTCCAGCTCTATATCGTTTTTCTCAACCCACGAACAACAAGATAATAGGGGTTTTGCTTTTCAGTGTTTTCAATAACTCAGTGCTACTGAAACGAAAATGGAATTTTAGTGCTGCGTTGCATTTTTCTCTGCTATCATCGCTGTAATATGAGGCACACAACCTTGCGATCTTGTCTATAGTAATAATGCATGACTATGTAAACTGTGGGGGCTGTGCTGGTGCTGAACCACACATATACACACACACACTGAAGCTCATGCAGCAGGTTTTAAGTGTTAAACACTTGTATCAAGTTTACTGTAAGCTGAAGAGTGCAGGCTGGATAAGCTGTAGATATACACAGTAAGTTGTGCATGCAGGTGTTTGGTGTTCAGGTCTGTTTGTGTGTGTGTGTGTGTGTGTGTATGAACAGGTGCTTTTGTGTGTGGGTGTGGGTGGTTGTCATCATGTGACATTTTTCTGTTGATTTTCTAAGTGAAAAGAAGTTCTCATTCTCTTTAATGTAAAATATTGGGGCTATACAACATCTATAAAATGAGTTGTTGTATAAAATGACTTTTGCCCTCACATTTTATGTTTTATGTTTTTCCTCACGATAATTTTAATTCAGCAATTAAACAGTTATCGTGCATTAAAATGTGCAGAATGTGTTCTCTGTAGAGGATGTGTTAACTTATTTTCACTTAGAAAATTAATAAAACATGGAATTTGCCCAAACTTTTGAGTGTATATAGTACTGTGCTAATATGTTAGTAATATGTTATTTAAAACCATGTATCTTGATAATAGGTGTGATTGTGCTCCAAAGCTACAAAGAATGTCTTGTTTTCAGACTAGTTGATGTATTCTGAGTTACTTTGAAGAAGAAAGTTTAGTTCCAGATTTCAGATTTCTGTTCAAATCCACCATCTGACCTCATTTAATGAAGCACTGATTAGTGCTAAACCAGGTGGTGGATGATAACTGCACTTACAGCCCAGCTTTTAAGGCTAATTTTATCAGGTGTCTAAAACTTCTTATCTATCTATCTATCTATCTATCTATCTATCTATCTATCTATCTATCTATCTATCTATCTCTCTCTCTCTCTCTCTCTATATATATATATATATATATATATATATATATATATATATATATATATATATATATATATATATATATCACCTGTGCAAAAGTCTAGTCATGAAATTTACTCACTACTAAATATTCCACAGTCAACTATCATTTTTATTATAACAGTGGAAGCGATTGGGAACGACATCAACTCAGCCACAAATTGATAGGCCATGTAAAATGACAGACCAGGGTCAGCAGATGCTGAGGCACATGGTGCGCAGAGATCGCCAAATGTCTGCAGAGTCATTCACTACAGACTTCCGAACTTCATGTGGCCTTCAGATTAGCTGAAGAACAGCGTAGAGAGCTTCATGGAATGAGTTTCCAAGGCCGAGCACCTGCATCCAAGCCTTATATTACCAAGCACAACGCAAAGTTGTGTAAAGTGGTGTAAAACGTCACCACTGGACTCTAGAACAGTGGAGATGTGTTCTCTGGAGTGACGAATCACGCTTCTCTGTCTGGCAATCCGATAAACAAGTCTGGGTTTGGCGGTTGCCAGGAGAACGGTACTTGTCTGACTGCATTGTGCCAAGTGTAAAGTTTGGTGGAGGGGGGATTATGGTGTGGGGCTGTTTTTCATGGATGAGCGAGTTTGCTGTGACCTCAACCTGATAGAACACCTTTTGGATGAATTAGAGCAGAGACTGTGAGCCAGGCCTTCTTGTCCAACATCAGTGTCTGACCTCACAAACGTGCTTCTGGAGGAATGGTCAAAAATTCCCATAAACACACTCCTAAATGTTGTGGAAAGCCTTGCCAGAAAAGTTGAAGCTGTTATAGCTACAAAGGGTGCGCCAACATCATATTAAACCCTATGGATTAAGAATGGGATGTCACTCAAGTTAATTCGCCTGTGAAGGCAGACAAGCAAATACTTTTGGAAATATAGTATGTATATACAATACATATAGTATTTTCAGTCATCTTTTTATAAATGCATATGTGTATATTGATATTTAAGCTTTCATATCTTTACACTCACTGGTCACTGTATTAGATACACCTACCCTGTACCTACACTTGTTCTCCATATTGTAGTTCTACAATTATAGACTGTAGTGTGCGTTTCTGGTTCTCTACTAAATCTGTTGGTCCGCCTTCACTACAGTCATCAATAGACTGGACCTCCACGGGTCCACCGCAGAGCAGGTGGTCATTCTCAGCACTGCAGTGACACTGACATGGTGGTGGTATGTTAGTGTGTGTTGTGCTGGCATGAGTGGATCAGACACAGCAGTGTTACTGGAGTTTTTAAACACTGTATTAACTCACTGTCCACTCTATTAGACCTTATTAGTCTAGCTTGTAGATGTAATATTGGAGAAAATAGCTCATCTGTTCATGCACAGTTTGTGTTGGTCATCCTCAAGTCCTTCATCAGTGGTATGTTTCTGGACACAGGGCTCTGTTGCCTGGGTATTTTGGTTGGTGGACTATTCTCAGTCCAGCAATGACCCTGAGGTATTTAAAAATTACATGAACACTGCTGTGTCTCTGTGCAGGACACACTCACACCAACATGTCACCAAAAAAGCTGAGATGATCCACCATCCAAAAAATACTTGCTCAGAGATGGTCCTGTGGGGGTCCTGACCAGTAAGAATAAGGGGGGCTAGATGAACTATAGTCTGAACTCTAAATCATCTCTCTCAGCTCTGATTTTGCAAATAAACTCTTTAATTGTAGAACTACAAAGTGCACCAATATGTTAAGAGAAGCTGATAAAACGGAACAAAATTGGTGTAGATACAGGGCAGGTGTGCCTAATAAATCAATAAGTGCTTTCCAGTCATTTCACCATTACAGTGTAGGTGAAAAACTACTTTAAATTGTTCGCTAATATGAACAAAAAACTTCCCATCATGGCAATAAAGTTTTCAGAGTTTTTCGGTCCATATTAGAGTGGACAAGGCCTGAGCTCCACATGCCTTTACTGTTAGTCCTAATTACCCATTTATAAGTTAATTAATTAATTAGCTATGACTCTAGCAGAGGTGTAGGACCATTAAACTTCAGATCGATGACAGCTGGCTGTGGATTAGATCCTCATCCTCTGTAGCTCAGGTCCAGGTGTGGAGGAGGAGCTATGGGGAGTAGAGGCTTCTGGGAAAAGCCCTTCTATCAAAGTGAAGCTGAAAATGAGCACTGTCCCACCAATTAGAGCAGATTAGATATCTCCACAACACTGCAGACATCTAAAAAGATCACTGTTTGTTCAGCCCAGTAAGAGGGATGAATGAATGAGTATATATATATATATATATATATATATATAAAATAGTCTTACTGGCTAATGCCTTGGATAACTGGCACAGTGTTCATAATATTAGTTTGCTGTAATTAGCCTGATGATAGTTTGTGCGCCTGTTTCAGAAAAGGATAGCTAATGATAGCCACTATTAACACATGGGCATTTAGGAGTCTGTATATGTGTGTGTAAGTGCATGTGTCAGTCTGAAGACCGATATTAAACAGAAACATTGGTAAAAACACTGAAATATATCATATTTCCATATCTAGCACCAGTGCAGAATTGCTCGTTATCATTTTTGGAGCTTTTCTAGGCCAACATATACCAAAATATAGTACCCTGTTTATGATGAGGTACTGATCAATAAAATAAAGAAAAAATATAGTACACAGTTACAGTACCAGTCAATATACCATATTGCCAAAATATAGCATCCATTTATGTAGTATTAATCAATGCAGTATTACCTAAATATAGTATCCTCTCTGTTGACCCATATAATAAGGCTAAAATACCTTAGTATGTAATAAGACTGTGATTACAAGGGGTTAAAGCAAAAGGGGAACATAGCAAATACTAAGAAGTTATTGAATTTGTGTATTAGGTACACCCTGCTTATAAAAGGTTGGACCCCCTTTTGCCTTCAGAACTGCCTCAATTCTTTGTGGCATACTTTCAACAAGGTGTTGGAAACATTCCTCAGAGATTTTGGTCGGTTATTTGAGTTCCTGTTGCCTTTCTATCATCTCGAACCAGTTTGCCCATTCTCCTCTGACCTCTCACATCAACAAGGCCTTTTCGTCCACACAACTGACCGCTCACTGGATATTTTCTCTTTTTCGGACTATTCTCTGTAAACCCTAGAGATGGTTGTGCGTGAAAATCCCAGTAGATCAGCAGTTTCTGAAATACTCAGACCAGCCTGTCTGCCACCAACAACCATGGCATGTTCAAAGTCACTTGACTCACCTTTCTTCCTCATTCTGATGCTCGGTCTGCACTTCAGCAAGTTGTCTTGACCATCTCTACATGCCTAAATGCATTGAGTTGCGGCCATGTGATTGGCTGATTAGCTGTGTTAACAAGCAACTGAACATGTACCTAATAAAGTGGCCTGTGAGTGTATATATACATAATCATATAACAATTTGAGTGAAAAGTAAGTTTGTAATATTTACACAATAACTTCTTAGTATTTGCTATTTTCCCCTTTTGCTTTAACCCCTTGTCACAGACTTATTACATACTACGGTTTATTATTCACTAACTACAGGGACTTCAGTGCAAACTATTGAGCTATTCTTAGGTAATAGAAGTGTGTAATAAAACTTTGGGCCTGCTTTTGGGCTACTTTTGGGCCCTGACCATTTGAGGGGTTCATGGCAGCATGCACTCGAGCTGGCATGGACTACACAGGCTTGTGCAAAAGCCTCTGATCAGTAGTTCAAATCCACCTGAGACTGCTCTGAACACAAGCTCCAGAAGAGATAAGACTAGAAAAAATCTGACCTTTTTCTATAGGCCTGGCAATAGTAACATGACATTGTTGTAATGCTTCACAAACTCTGCCTTGTTAACTCAAGGCAGTATAATGAAACAACAAATGGTAGAACAGCAATTAAATGAGCACAAAAATACCACACTGACCAACTGAACTCTGGAATACAGTAACTTTTACCATTACCTGCGTTGTTATGCAGCTCAGCTTCCAGAGAGTTCTTTCACCTGTGGCAATATTGATAGGCCTCCTTTTGTCCTTCTCTTTCCTTCTTTCCTTTCTTTTTGTGTCCCTGTCATCTCACCCAGAGCAAGAACCATTAGCGGATGTGCTAACATGTTGGTGTGGGCGTTACTTATGGGCCGTTGTCACTGGCCCCGAATGCCGATAAGGATCACATTTAGCACGGCTGTGGACTGAGAGAGACAGTGATGTATGCTGCATATGTCCTGCTTCCACATGGTGATGCTGCAAAGGCCTGGGTGGCGAAATCAATTTGTGGGACGGCCGATGGAACGTGTGCCTATTAGCATCCTGATAGGATCTTGGATGTCCGTTCCTTTCCATTTTTATATATAGGGGTTGTAGTGAAAGGAAACATAGACATAGAAGAGGAAAAGCACACCGGCCACTTTATCTATTTTAGCTAAATAAAGTGTAATATCTAAAGCTGGAATGCTGGCAGACTGTGTACTCATGTTAATGTAGTCTTGCTGTCATGACTTCCATAATAATAAGAACTTTATTCAATTCACTTTCACTCTGGGTGAAATTTTAGTGAGGTCCATTTTGCAGAAAATTGACACAAACTACATTTATAATTTCCTGTTTTTTTCCCCATCCATAATTTCTACGTACTTTTTCCTTTCATTTGTTTATTTTTCATTCCACCATTTTCCCATAATCTGCTTTTACTGTTCCATTGCCTGATATGACTGCAGTTACAACTTTTTTTTAATAATAATTAAAGATTTATTTTTTGTCTTATAATTCCAAACGTTTGTGGACACCTGACCATCACAGCTATATGAGCTGGTTGAACATCCCATTTTCAAAACCATGGCCGTTAATATGAAGTTGCCTATAACAGCCTCCACTCCCCTGGAAAGGCTTTCCATAAGATTTAGGAGTGTCTATGTGGGAATTTGTGGCCGTTCAGTTAAAAGAGTATTTGTAAGGTCAGGCACTAATGATGGACCAGAAGGCCTGGGTCAAAATCGATGTTCCAATTCATCCCAAAGGTGTTCAGTGGGGTTGAAGTCAGGGTTCTGTTCCTCCACACCAAACTTGGCAAACCATGTCTTTATGGACCTTGTTTTGAGCACAGGAGCACAGTGGAACAGCAAAGAGCCCATAATGTCTATGCTGTAGTGTTAACATCACCCACTGGAACTCAGAAAATCTGTGCATTGTTTAGAATCTTAGTAATGAGTAAATGCGACTGTGAAAATTGGTACTTCCCAGTTTCCAACACCATTCAAATGCAGCATAAGCATTGAAGCTGTGGCCTTGTGACTTGGTATCTTGAGAGAACTAAGCTATTGTCTTGTCACGTAACTTGAAAGCTTGAATGTGAATGTTGCCCTTGACAAAAAGGCAAAAAATCTTCCTTAAGCTAAGGTATAGAGGCCTATACTCAGACTCTACCAGGCAGAATTGGGTTAGCTCATTTGACAGTTTGAGTATTGAATGCTTTATTTTTACAGCAACCTTCAAATTTCACTGTTTTTGGATGGCTGGACTGAGATGAAGAAGGAATTTCTGGGGAAATGAATACACATTGTGCTGATGAAAGGACTTCTGAGTTTCTCTCTGTACAGTCTGAAGCTCTGCTATACAGTCTAGACTGTTAGTGTCTGCTGGTTGAGGTATAGACACTCACTGTATGCCTGTGCAAATGAATGAGTTCATGGATTTATTGTACTGTTTGTTGCATTGAACTGTGTAATTCATTAACTAATACTTTTGTGCTGTTGTTCAGTCAGTAATCATTCATTACTTCATATGTTTCATTTATTCAGCCCTTAATTCACTTATCTGTTCACTTACCCATTCCCTTATCTATTGATAGAAAATGTATGGCTCGGTCAAATCTCATTAGTCCAGTTATCAGCTGCTTGTTTAAACATTTACTACTATTCTTCATTGTACAATTACTGTAAATATAAATTTAATACACTGGGGGGGGGGGGGGATAAAGCATAAAATATGGCCTGTGCATAAATTATGGCACATTTTATATTTTGTTTTTATATTTTTCCCCATTATCTTTGTAGTTGTTCATAAGGACTGAATAGAGTGAACGTTTGACATGTACTAAACTCACTTTTTACAGCTCATTAAGTAGTGCTTGGCACCAGTAGATATTTTTGAGATGTTAATACTAGAGAAATTTAAGCAGTACAGCTAAATGTAGGATTTTAGGATGAGAGAAGAGTAGACAACTCTCTCTCTATCTATATCTCTATCTCTATCTTTCTCTTTCTTTCTCTCTCTCTCTCTCTGAGGATATGTAATGTGGAACTGAGAGACTCACTTTAATTACAGCTCAGTTTTAGCTCATTTAAGCTTTAAGAGCAAAGGAGAGCAAGAGAGGACGAACACACACACACACACACACACACGCACACACACACACACACGCACATACAAAGGAGAAAGAGACAGAGAGAGTGAAATGTGGAGAGAGAGAGAGGGAGAGCGAGTGAGATAGAAAGAATGATATTCTGGTGTAGTAGAGAGTACTGTGCAAGTACAGTGCTGATACGTGCAAAGTGTGTCTGGAGGCTGTAGGCCTTTCCCCTGTTTTGGCCAGAATTGTTCACAGTGTTCCATGCCTCTTAAAGCTATATCATAGTAAGTTATTACACAAAATGTTTACCAATATGCTACCTGAGGCCTGCAACCTTGTTTATTTATTTATTTTTAATAGGTTTGAGATTATCTTTAAGCTTAAAATATATTTTTAAAATACATTCATGGTGGACAGGTGTATGCAAGGTACTGTAAGTCAAAATAGTCCCCAAAGACATTTTTTCCCAGATTTACTACAATATTACCAAGCCCTGGTTGCCATCATCACTATTTCTCATTAAGCTTTGCTGTTTATTTGGAAAGCTTTATTCTCATGTGTATCCAGAGTTTAAAGACACTTCCAGCTAATGCCTGGCCCATACTACAGAATTCACTAAAGACTTAGAGACCTCAAATATAATGACATGATTGATTCTAATGAATGATTCTACTGATTGTTTTCTCCTTACTTGTCCTTCAGTCCTCAAAGCCCCCACATTACAAGCATTGCCCAGAACAAAACACCACATACTTTCAACTTATGCACACAAACCAGAGTCCTGACCAGCAGTCCAGTCTCTCAGAACCTGAGGTCTCTCTCAAAGTAGATCTTCATGAACACAGCAGACAACAGTGATTGCTGTATTAGTTCTGTGTGCATTTTTCCAAAGTAGATATTTGCTTTTTGTAATTTTTAGAATAAATAAATAAATAAATGTATTTTTATCTTCAGCTCAGCTCTTATTAGTCTTTCACACATATCAACTCCACCAAAAGACATTAGCGCTCACCACACACTACAGGAAGCTGAGCTGTTAATACTGAATGGTTTTTACACTGGGACGTCATGACTGGACTGGAAGCAGATGGATAATATAAGAAAATTATAGATTAGGTTCAGCCTGAAATCTGAGACACATTTGAAGCTTTCGAGAGGAGCAAATTCACCTCAAACTCACCTGATTATTTTGCAGTGCCCATCTGCCAGAAACCAGAAAACAGGAGTTGATGCTAAGAGAACGAGAACTAGGAGAGAGGAGAGAGAAGCAGGGGGAGATATATAGAAAAGATAGGCCCTCCAGCCCTTCGGAGAAACATCATGTTTGATGTCTTTAAACTCTGCAAGCACTGTGATGGTAATTGCATAGTTAAGTTTTAGTAGGAAGGGTTAAGATTTTAAATCAGAAAATCTAATACAGTCAAGCCAGCTCTTCCACTGAAAAAAAAAACCATCACTCTAGGCCTTCTGGAAATGTCCTAAATGGCTGTAGGTATGAACAATATTCTAACCTAGGATTTAGTCAATTCTTAGAAATGGAAAACAGCGGCAGCAGCTCTGTCAGGACTCTACACTGGAAAAGTGGCTATAAAACTGCGGCATACAGGTTAATATGGATTATATATTAATGTCCATATAGGTTACCACATAGATGTGCTAACAGAAATACAGTAAGTGTCATTGTAATGATGTATTGATGCCTTTTTTTTGGACTTACACTAATGGTCAAACCTTACTCTCCGCTCCTATTGCTCTTGTGTTATTGTTTTGCTATCTGGTGTCGACCAGAGGAGAATGGGTTCCCCTTCAGAGTCTTGGTTCCTCTCAAGGTTTCTTTCATTTACTCTTATGGAGTTTTTCCTTACCAATGTCCCTATTGACGATGCTCATGGGGGCTCGGACCCGGATTTTTCTGTAAAGCTACTTTATGACAACGCCTGTTGTAAAAAGCACTTTACAAATAAACTTGACCGGGTTTGGATATTTTAGTCTCATGTTTTATCCCCGGCTTGATTAGTCACATTTCACCACAGATATATACATACACAGAGACACCAGCTGTACCATGACTGTTGTGAAACAACAAAGCCCTGCTATTAGTATAATGCATCCTTAAGATTACCTGACCAAGTAGAGGATGAATCCAAGACAGAAAACACAAGCACTAGAGTGCCGGATAGTTAAGCTAACATGTTAGTTAGCTATCTGGTCAAGTAAAACAGCAGCTTGAAGTGACAGAGCTAGCTAGCATGCCTATCTACAAATACAATCTACAAATGACTTCCTTGGTCTTGTCTATGTGAGTATCTCTAGCAGTTTGAAACAGTTTGAAAGTGACTTGTGATGCTCCTCAACCAGGGAAATACAAAATACTTTTCATATGCAGGGCTTTAAGACGAACACAGAGTTAATGTATTTCTCTCTCATGGCGTAGAACAAAGAAGGCTAGTCAGATTTCACTACACCTGTTTCTAAAAAAGGAAAACGTGTTGCTTCTATGGTGCCTCATGAGATTTAATATCTAGTGATGCCTCAGTACCAGCTGTGTGGGTAGGTAACGAAATGGAACCAAATGAAATGGAGTATTACAGCAGTACTGCAAACACAGAGTTGCTTCTGAACATCCCTGCTTTGGTGTGAACAATATGTTTAATTCACACACTAAAACTGAAGTTCCAGCTGTGGTCCTGCAGATCTAGCCATGTGTAATTCCAATAGGACTCAATCTAACCTACCTACTGCAGCTCGGCAAGCTCATCAGAATCAAATCAGTAACAGAAACCAGTGCTTTGGGTTTGAGTTGTAGGGTGGGATCTCCAGGAGTGGATTTGACTACACCTGCTTCAGACTGAGCTTCAAATATTTGGTCAGGATATCATTTCACAAATAATTGTTGGGTTCTGGTCATGTTTGGACTGCTTCGGTTTCCAGTAGTCTTTCTTCCACCTTCATTAAGATGTGCTACCTTACAGTTTATGTGTAAACATTACACGCAATACACAATAAATGCACATTCTAAATTTAACACGTTTAAGACAAGTGACAGCACTTGACAGGAAAGGTTTCATTGTTCACTCATGCTTGTCCATTGCACGCTTTCTGGGTCGTTGCCACCCGGCCTGGGGTCAGCTGTTTTATATGTATATAGAAGGAATAAACACATTCATGGATTGTGTGAATTTCGCCCCTGGGACTGGCAATGCAGTGTAGAGCTAAAACAGAATGCTTGCCCTGAGAGACCTTAGTCTTTATGGTGCAAATTCTTTTAAACAGCAGCAACACAGATGTGTACAATACAGCAGTAGAGAGGTGTAACAAGCATCCACTTTCTCAGGCTCCCTAGGGTATGTGTGTGTGTGGCCTGTGCACGTGTGCACCTGTTTTTTCAGAGTGTGTCTGTTTTTGTGTGGGTAAAGGTCAATGTGCTGCAGCTCTACAGCTGAGACTTTAAATGTCTCTTTAATAAAGCGACTATTCTGCAGGGTGCTGCTGTTAACCTGAAGACTTGGCCCATAATGAACACTACAGTGTGTGTGAGGGTCAATATGTATTTATCACTTTGTGGGCACCAAACTTCTTCTGGATGATGAAAACATGAACATTTTGTGATTGATCTTTTTATTGCTGAGGTTAAGGTTATCCTGCTGAAAAGATCAGGTGCTGGTGGCTGGTTTCCAAAGGTCTAAGCTGGTCTTAAATGGACTGGATGAAAACATTCCCTACACTGCTCAAACAGCTGGTTAAATTGGCAGACCAGCTTAGCTGGAATGATTTTGTTCCAGTTTGATGCTTTTGCTAGTCTACCAGTATGACAAACATGACCAAGCTTGACCAAGCGGCTCATGCTGATCAACCAGTTCGGACAAGTTTGTCATACTGGTAGAGTAGCAAACTCAGATGAAAACCTACTGTATACTGGTCTACCAGCTAAGCTGGTCTATCATCTTACCGAGTTGTTATTTTTGAGCAGGGTAGGTTAGCTGTAGGTTAGCTGGAAGGTTGTCATGGGTAAAGGTGCTGAGGTATCACATGCTTGTGCAGGTTTTCCACATTAAATAAATAAGTAAAAGAGTTTTATAAAGCCCTCTTTAAATCATGAGGAGATGTTATCACCATGCAGTGTTTACATAGCTGCATTCTGCTGTCTGTCTCATAAAAAGGCATTCAAATATGTTTTTTTCATGTGAAGATGCTTCTGTAACATGTGAAAGCACATATTTTTCCTGAATGTTAAAGACTTAGATGACCTGTTCGAGTTTCTATAGGCTAATTAGCTAGCTAGCGAGTAGTAGTACTTGATTGCAGTAAAGAAAACAATGTGTGGTACTATATAAAAACAACACGAACAACATGAATCTGCGCTTAGTGCTGTCAAAGGTATGCTTCTAGTTCATAGCTCTTTCCTTTCTGTGGTATACAAAGCTGAAGTTGCTGTCTTGTTTGCTAGTGTTCAATTGTTCTGTTCCACAATATGTTCATATCTTGTAAATGATGATTTCTGGATAGTAGGTCAAGTTTTTCTGTCAACTTTAAAGTCATTTCTCAAACAATACACATGCCTCTTTTGTGATTATAGTATGTTGATTAACATGTGCAACCCCAATTCCAGTGAAGTTAGGACATTGTGTAAAACATAAATAAAAACAGAATATGATGATTTGCAAATCCTTTTCAACCTATATTCAATTGAATACACGGATAAACTTTGTTGTTTTTTGCAAATATTCACTCATTTTGAATTTGATGCCTGCAACACATTCCAAAGAAGTTGGGACAGGGGCATGTTTACCACTGTGTTACATCACCTTTCCTTTTAACAACACCTTTTAACAATAAGCGTTTGGGAACTGAGGACACTAATTGTTGAAGCTTTGTTGGTGGAATTCTTTTCCATTCTTGCTTGATGTACAACTTCAGTTGCTCAACAGTCCGGGGTCTCTGTTGTCATATTTTGCGCTTCATAATGCGCCACACATTTTCAATGGGAGACAGGTCTGGACTGCAGGCAGGCCAGTCTAGTAGTCGCACTCTTTTACTACGAAGCCACGCTGTTGTAACGTGCAGAATGTGGCTTGGCATTGTCTTGCTGAAATAAGCAGGGACATCCCTGAAAAATACGTTGCTTGGATGGCAGCATATGTTGCTCCAAAACCTGTATGTACCTTTCAGCATTAATGGTGCCTTCACAGATTGCAAGAGTGCAAGTTACCCATGCCATGGGCATGAACACACCCCCATACCATCAGAGATGCTGGCTTCTGAACTTTGCGCTGATAACAATCCGGACAGCCCTTTTCCTCTTTGGCCCGGAGGACACAACGTCCATGATTTCCAAAAACAATTTGAAACATGGACTCGTCAGACCACAGGACACTTTTCCTCTTTGCGTCAGTCCATCTCAGATGAGCTCGGGCCCAGAGAAGCTGGCAGTGTTTCTGGGTGTTGTTGATATATGGCTTTCGCTTTGCATGGCAGAGTTTTAACTTCCACTTGTAGATGGAGCTTCATTGGAATTGGAGTTGTAAAATGAGTTTGAGATTTGTGATCCCCTTATGTTTCAAATCACAACATCAAATGTGCATACTGTGCAGTTGAGCAGCCTGTTCATAAACACACAGTTAAGTAAATGTTATATGTAGTATATTGTCATTTTATTGTTTATTGTCTACTGTAATAACTGTAGTGTTTTGACATGGCACTGTTTTTCCTGAGACTCCTGAGGGCTGTTCTGTCTATCTGAAATCTGATTCTGTGGTCTGAAGTTGTTTAAACATGTAAATTATACAACCGCCAGCTTTTTGTGCAGGCATGATACAATTGTATGTAAATGTTTGGTTGCAACTGGTCAAATTACATTTTACAGATTTTCTAAGTGAAAATAAGTGAACAGAGGCTGTATGTAAAACACACTTCTGCATATTTTAATACACAGTTACTGTCACCAGCCTATATATTTTCTGTGAATACCATGTATATCAGAGCCTATGAACACATTCATAGCACATTATAATGCATTCATAAGGCATCATAAACATGGCTACAGTCTCAGAAAAAAATGTATGAAACTGTCACTGGGGTAGAACCTCTTTTGCCCCAACGTTACATCTCAGGACCTTTAGACAAACATAATTGTTCTATAATGAAATTGTATTTTCTAAGTTGTACTGATTCCACTCACCCCATCTCATCTCCAGGCTTTTTATTTTCTTGTTCTGTTTTAAAAGATTAGCTTATGAAATGGTACAAATACGTACTTTTCACCTGGGAAAAACTTCTTATAACTTAAAGTAGTCAGTGCACAGCTGGCAACACCAGTCAGTACACCTCACAGTGAACAAGTCCAAAGTGTCAATATTTTGTGTGACCACCATTATTATCTAGCAATGCCTTAACCCTATTAGGCATGGAATTCACCAGAGCTACACAGGTTGCTATTTGCCTCTTCCACTCCTCCGTGATGACATCACAGAGCTGGTGGATGTTATACACCTTGTGCTCCTTCTCTTTCCACTTGGGGATGCCCCACAGGTGTTTAATTGGGTTTGGAGACATACTTGGCCAGTCCATCGCCTTTACCTTCAGTTTCCTCAGCAAGGCACTTGTCATCTTAGAGGTGTGTTTGGGGTCATTATCATTTTGGAAAACTGCCATGCGGAGCAGTTTCCAAAAGGAGGGGATCATGCTCTGCTTCAGAATGTCACAGTAGATGATGGAATTCATGTTTTCCTCAATGACCCGCGGCTCCCCAGTGCTGGCAGCACTCATGCAGCTCCAGACCATGATGCTATCACCATGCTTGACTGTAGGCAAGAGACAGTTGTCTTGGTACTCCTCATCAGGGCACTGCCACACATGCTGGACACCATCTAAGCCAAACAAGTTTATCTTTGTCTCGTCAGACCACAGGACATGGTTCCAGTAATCCATTTTCTTGGACTGCTTGTCTTCAGCAAACTGTTTGTGGGCTTTCTTGTGTGTCAGTTTAAGAAGACGCTTCCTTCCGTGATGACGGCCATGCAGACCTAGTTGGTGTATTGTGTGGCGTATGGTCTGAGCACTGACAGGCTGACCTCCCACTTCTTCAACCGCTGCAGCAATGCTGGCAGCACCCATGTGTCTACTTTTTGAAGTCAATGTCTGGATATAACACAGAACACATGGACTCACTTCATTAGTCAACCCAGGCGAGGCCTGTTCTGAATGGAACCTGTCCTGGATGACCAGAGTATGACCTTGGTCACCGTGCTATAGCTCAATTTCAGGGTATTAGCAATCTTCTTATAGCCCGGGCCATCTTTGTGGAGAGTAACAATTCTATTTCTCACATCCTCAGAGAGATCTTTGCCATGAGGTGCCATGCTGAATATACAGTGGCCAGTATGAGCGAATTGTACCCAAAACACCAAATTTAACAGCCCTGCTCCCCATTCACACCTGGAACTTTGTAACTCTAATGAGTCTCATGACACCAGGGAGGGACGACACAATTGGGCACAATTTGGACATGTTCACTGTGAGGTGTAGTCACTTGTGTTGCCAGCTATTTAGACGTTAATGGCTGTGTGTTATTTTCAGAGGACAGTAAAGCTATACTGCTATACAAGTTGTACACTGACCACTTTAAGTTATATCCAAGTTTCATTTCTATAGTGTTGTCCCATGAAAAGATAAAATATTTGTAACAAGACTTTCTGGCTGCTCAGAAATGTTTTAAGGAACATGATGAAGAGTTGTTTCCCTGGCCTCCAAATTCTCCCAATCTCATTCCAATTGAGCAAATGTGGTTGTGTAGAGTCCATGAGGTTGTGTAGAGTCCATGCATCGGTGAGTTGGAGCTCTTTTGGTTTCATACAAAGAACCTGCAGCCTATTAGGCATAATATTTTGGCTCATTGGTATAGATATATACCAAACTCACCCAAAATTCTAATTATTGCGTGAAGTATATATTTGTATAATATTTTGGCCATATCAATCACTACTACTGAGCAATTCAGTACTGAGCACATCCTAAATTGATGTCATACTTAGTTTACCTACATCACAAACAATCCCGGAAGTAGATGTGTATTCTGTAAGTGTGTGTGTGTGTATGTGTGTGTATCCTGGCAGCCATGCTAAATGCTGCAAGCTAAAGCTGGGGCTCGCCACAATCTATTACTCTGGTGCGCGTTTGGGGAGAGAAAAGAAGGAGGGATGAATTGAGCTGGGGGCGAGGGCACCTTTCACAGCCAACCTACTGCATGCTAATACCCACACTCACATACACACATATAGACTCTACAGAGAGAGAGAGAGAGAGAGAGAGAGAGAGAGAGAGAGAGTGAGAGTGTGTGTGTGTGTGTGATGGATCAAGACTGATAGACTGATAGAAAGAGGGGAGAATAGAAGGATAAAATGAAAGACAAGGATGATGAGAAGGAGGTAGGAACAGAAGAAAGGTATGAGAAAAGAGAGAAAACAAAAAAGGCAGAATGAAAACCACTTGTTAGAAGAGTGAGAAAGAGAGGTAGAAAGAAGATATGGAGAGGGAGATGGGGTTTAAGGAAAATATAAGAAAGACAAAGAAAAGAGGGAGAGAATGGGACACATGTAGAGACTAGAGACAAGCAAGAAAGATAGAGGTACAGGAAAGTATCAATAAGAATAAGAATGAAAGCTAAGAATGAGACAGAAAAATGCAAAGGGAAGGGGGGGTGAAGAGAGAGACAGAAAGAGAGAAACAAAAAAGAAAATGAAAAGATGAGAAAAAAGAGAAGCAAGGAGAAAATAAGAGAAAGAAGAGAAAACAGCTTAAGGAAAGAAAGAGAGTGAAATACAAGTAAAAAAATGAAAACATTGAAAAGGTGTATTGAAAGAGAAAGGATAGAGATAAGAGGTATAGAGAGAAACAGCAGGGAGAAAGACAAAAAGAAAAGGAGAAAAGAGAACAATATGGAGTAAGAGAGGAAGAGAGGGCTATATAGAGAGAAAAAAGATGTAAGACAAATTAGTAGAAAGTGAGAGGTATAGTGAGACAGAAAGGAAAAGGGACGATGGGAGAAAGTGAGAGAGAAAAAAGAGGTGTGGGATGAGAGAGAGAGAGAGGTACAGAAAAAAAGTGTAAGGAGTGACAGAGAAATAAGCAGAGAGAGAATGAGGGAAAAGGAGGCAAGATGTCAGAGAAAGAAGGAACTAGAGAGAAAGGAGGGAGAGAACAAAGACAGACACAGAGACTGACAACAAGACAGAGAGACATGAGGTGTGGGAGGACACTGAGAGGAAGAGGAGAGGGATGTAGGGAGAGAGAGAGAAGAGATAGTGACAGAAGAAGAGATAGAAATAAAAATAGAGGTATGTTAAGAGTGATAAAGGGAGGTGGAAAGAAAGAAAAAGTACAGGAAGAAAGAGTGGGGTGAACAGGGACAGTGAAAAGATGCTCAGAGAAGAAATAAAGGGGGAGAAAACAAGAGAAAAATGATGTCCAAGGAAAAAGTAAGAGAAAGAAGGAAACAGAGAGTGAGAGAAAAATAAATAAATAAACAAATATATGTAGAAACTAAAGTCTTTTGAGAAAGAGAGGTGGAGAGAGAGATGGGTTATAGGGAGAAAGAAGAGATGGATATAGGGAGAGAATAGAAGAGAGTGAGAGAGGAAGAATGAAAAAATGTATGTATGGGGAAAGTTGAGAGAGAGAGAAAGAAAACAAAAGGTGTAGGGAGAGAGAGTGAGAGAGTGAGGTGTTTAGAGAGAGACAGAAAGACAGAAAAAGATATAAGGGAAGAGTAAGAGAGAAAAAGGGAAAGCAAGGAGGGAGAGAAAAAACAACAGACTGTGGATAAGGGGGAAATAGTGGCAGAGAGAGAGAGAGAGAGAGAGAGAGAATTATAGACAGATTGGGAGAGAAATACAGGAAGAGAGAAAAAATGACATGTAAGAGAAAGAAGGGAAAGCAGAGGGGAGAGAGAGAGATTAAGAGAGAGAGAGAGAGAGAGAGAGAGAGAGAGAGAAGGAGGAGGAGGAATTGAAATGCTGCATGATTCTGAGACGCCGCTGAGCTTCTACAGAGAGAAACAGTGATGACAAGAAACTCCCTACTTTAACATGAGTCACCACTGAGGGAGAGAGGGAGAGAGGGAGAGAGAGAGAGGGGGGCTGGAGAGAAGGATGAAAAGAGGGAGGATGAGTGAAGGTGTGGAGGAAAAAGAGAGACAGAGGGAGAGAGAGAGAGTCTTCCTGGGGAGAGCAGACGAGTGTTAGATACATCTCCGCTGCTCTGCAATTACTCAGATTTATCAATGTCACACTCTCTCTCTCTCTCTCTCTCTCTGTCTCTCTCTCTCTCTCTCTCTCTCTGTCTCTCTCTGTCTCTCTCTCTCTCTCTCTCTCTCTCTCTCTCGGCAGGACTAGACCTCTTTATTCTCTCATTATAGTTCAACAATAACAGCTCCAAAGGGTGTGTGCGTGTGTGTGTGTAAGGGGGATCAGGGTTCACACTCACTTCTCTGAGTGTACACACACACATACACACTCTCACATGCTGCATATAAATCACACCGACCCTCCTACAGCATTAAAATGCAGCCTGAATCTGGATGCTGCACTTCTAAGATGCTGAGATTCTGTTTTAAATCTGAATGTAACTTTCTATGCTACTATGCAGTACTGTGCAAAAGTCAGACCACCCTTCATTAATTTAGTTTTCAGTCAAAACCAGCAATTAAGTACAATGTATTAATTTTTGTCATCACAAAACCAATACATTTAAAATGGACTGTCATTGTAGCCTAGACCCTATTTACATCTGGTCACTTCATGATCCCGTTTACACCTGGTCAAACCATGCATATAAAGAATCAGTATTATAGCTGGACAAGGCCAAGCCACATAAAAATGCAAGTGTAAATCATTATATAGCATATCACTGCTGTTGGAACAATACCTTGTATCTCCAAAATGAGAACTTTACAGGAGAAGGAAAAAACCTACTTTCCTATCAATGCAAACTAATAGAGCTGCACAATTTTCCAGTTATTTTTGGTATTTTTTTTCCTTTAAAATTGCATAGTTTAGATATGAAAAATGAAGAAAACACCAGCACAGTTTAAAACCCAAACATACAAGCATCCTAACAGAAAGTATACTGTGATGGCAGACATGGACACTGGTTATTTATATCTTACCTTTGACTTTTGACTTTTCACAGATCTCTGCAGACGAACAATGCAGCAGCTTTTTTCTTGAACTCAGGCTGATGATTTATGTTTGTGTTGAGGGGTGGGGGGGTGGGGTATGTGTGTGGATTTAGAAATGGTCATCCTGTACTTAAAAAGTCTTCAGGGGTAATGGCAGATAGTTGCTAAGTAGTGATTGGAGCACAAATTGGACTCTGGGTGTGCGCTCATGAAATCCATAAGATATGGTAAGAAGTAACTTTTTGCAGCATTATAGTTCAGTTTTAGCCAATTTTATTGGCTAAACATCTTCTTTAACAAAGTAACAAGGGGCCCACTGTTTGACTAACAATTTTTATACTGAATAGAACATACAAGCACATTCACCTTTTTTAGAAACCATTTAAGCTGCTTTGATCCATGTAAGTGTCACTGCTTTGCTGAATAGTCCACCACCTAAATAACATCTGGTCAACAGTGGTCCTGTGGTCAGAAGCTGACCAATGATGAATGGCTTAGAAAGGGATTGATCAATTGTGCTTCAGCAGATGAGCTGCAGTCTGTAATTTTACACCTAATATACATGGTAGATGTTTCAGATGAAATAAACTCAATGGCTGCCCATGCTTCATGCTTTTGTTTGTATTTTTAGGATCTTCTTGAAATATCCATCTTGTCCTCTTTCTTGGCCAGTGAGATTAAATTATCCTCTAATATGTTCCGGTACATGGCTCCACTCATGTTTCCTTTGATGGCATGTAATTCCCCAGTACTGCTGGCAGAGAGGCAGCCTTATATCATGATGCTCCCACCATCATACTTCACTGTAGGTTTGGTGTTCTTGGAATCATAAATGCAACCCTACTTTCTTCAAGCATGACAAGCTGAATTATTGCCAAAGAGTTCTATTTTATTGAATCTATCCAAAGTTAATTGTTTCAAACAATGCATCTATTTGGTTTTTTTTAACACAGAACAGAAATTATTACAGTGACAGTTCATTGCCTGTTGCTCCTGCTACTTTCAGGCATCCTGCAACCCTTCTCAAGTGACTTCTGGCTTCTCTCTTACCTTCCTTATCATTAGTCTGAGAAAAATCTTCCAGAGACAATTAGCGGAGTATGCTTGAGCTTCCCAATTCCTTGTTATGGAACAAATGGTACAGATATGTGTTTAAGGATTGTAGCTGACTTTTTCTTTGTCAATTTTGTTTTTTATCTATATTTTGTTTGTTCTTTTGAATGCATGCTTTAACTTATTTGTTCATTTATATGAGTATAAAGTCAAAACACATTGTGTTTGTCAATTTGAAGCAGATATATGCACTGAAAGCATACTCAATAACAAAAACAATGGTCTGAAGGCAATGGTAGTGGGTGAAAGACCAGTTGGAGTTGTTCCTAAGGTATTATTTTCACCAGTATGCCACCAATAAACCAAATAACAACGTACAATGAGTGTAAAACATGCTAACAGTAGCCCTTCATCAGAGATCTCTCAGCAGACCCTCATCCCACTGTGTAGTTACACTTGAGAGTAGGAATAACAGTATCTATTTATTTGCATATTAGCATAGCATGAAATACATTTGTTGTATTTACATGAGAGCAGGTTTTGAGAAAAAGTCATTTAGGTGCATCTGTAGTGATAGCTGCTTTTGTGCCTCAGTGTTAAAGGACTGAAACAAGCACAGGCAGGTTGTCCTGCACCAGGCTGTGTGAGTTCAGAGTTTAGAGGTGGCTGAAGGAGAGAGGTGGCAGATATACAGTGAGACAGATGAAATCAACGCTGGTGATGATTTCTGGGTTTACGTTATGGAAAGCAATATTCCAGATGGTGGAATCTTTCTCTGTGCCCACACACACACACACGCACACACACACACACATACGCACACGGCAGAAGTGTTGGTGGTGGCAGAGCAGCAAGCCATATGTGTGGGTTACAGACACAGAGAAAGATGCTGGCAGCCTGAGATATACACACACACACACACACACACACAATGTTATTCTAATTCCTTCTGAAATGGCCATTATGTTCCATAACACACACGCTCATTCTAAATTAATCCATCTGTGTGTGTGTGTGTGTGTGTGCGTGTGTGTGCGTGTGTGTGTGTGTGTGTGTGTGAGTGTGTTCTTGATCGCAGTGTATAGCTGCCCGGATGGTTTGATAGATTTGGAAATGTTCACCACCCCTCCCATCTGTCTCTCACTCTCTCTCTCTCACTCTCTCTCTCTCTCTCTCTCTCTCTCTCTCTCTCTCTCTCTCTCTCTCTCTCTCTCTCTCTCTCTCTCCTCTCCTTTATCATTTCTTTCCTTTTCTATTTCGCTCATTCCCTCCTTCACATTCTCACTCTCTCTTACTCTCTCCCCTCCCTTCCCTTCTCTCTCTCCCATTTTTATATCCTTCACAAACATGCAGTATAGAACAGAAATATCACATGAAATACTTACACCCATTAGCCATTAGCCAGTGTATCAGAAACACCCGCCATATAGGAGGTGCACTTTTATGTCTGCAGTTACTGCCTGTAGCCCATCTGTTGCTGCACATTTTATCCATCCCTGTCTACCCCATCCATCAGTCAATGACCACCACAGGACCACCACTGACCAGATATTATTCTCAGCACAGCAGTGATCTCACCCTGTAGTGTGTGTGGAGATGATATAACTGTATCAGGCACAGCGGTGTTGCGGGGGTTTTTAAACACTATGTACAATAACTGTCCACTCTAGATGACACATCTGATTTTTAACTTCACCTTGCTGGTGTACGCTTAGAGACTGTAGCCCATCTTTTGACGTTAGCCATTTTCTAGCTCTTCAGTCTTGAGTGCTGCTGTTGGCTGGATATTTTTGGTGGAGGTGCATTTTCAACCTAGCAGTAACACTGATCTCTGTAAAAACTCTGCACAAATCCTATTCAACATAATTACTTCTGGAGGCCAAAGTTTAAAATGCTATGCTAACAAGCAGCACTGTGCTGTTTGATGCTAATCAAAAGTAGTCAGGTTTCAGAGAGGCAGGTCAGACTTATAGTATTCTTTACTTTTGGTTAAAAAAGTGAGGATAAAATGACCAGGCACTACTATGTAATCACTAGAATATAAACAAGAATGGTGCATTAAAAAAATTGCTATTGTTACTATTGCTAATGCTGCTTTTGCTCCTTTTAGAATGATCACTTTGTAAAGATTTTGCTGAAGTGCATTAGCCAGTTAGGCAGCTCATCTGAACCACATAGCCCACCTACGTTTAACTGGACAAAAAAAGTGCACTGATTTTACTTGATTCAAACATTCCCCATTTCTCATTATCTTGAATCAGCTAAATATTGGATGCGTTTATATGCACTTAGTAATTAAATAACTGTAGAAAACCAGATTTTGTCAGTAATCTGATCAGTGAGTTTATATGCACTTGAGTAATCAGATAATGGGAAAATCTGGGTCTACATGAGTCAGGCAGTTGCCTCATGAGCCCTGATGCAAGATGCTGAAACATTTGTTCGGTTTGTGTCTGACTTTTTGTATTCTATTAATAAATATTATTGCTAGACTTTGTCTCATTTTTCAGCAGTATCTGGACTATACATTTTCCATTTCATCTGGATTCAAATTCATACATCGGGTCCACATGAGTGACACATACTACAAGTTTTTTTTCTTTCAGTTTCACTTTTGGCAAGAATTGAGTTCATTCAGGGGCGGCACAGTGGTCACCTCACAGCATGATGGGGGTTTGATTCCCTGTTCAGGCAACCAAAGTCCTTTCTGCCTGGAGTTTGCATGTTTTCCCAGTCTGTGTGGGTTTCCTCACAAAGAACTGAAGTCAGTCAAATTGGAGATACTACAGGTGTGAATCTGTATGTCTGTGTGTTTGCCCTACAATGGACTGGTGGCCTGTCCAGGGTGTTTCCTGCCTTCCGCCCAATGACCACTGGGAGAGGCTTTAGTACCCCGGTGACCCAGGAGGATAAGTGGCTTAGAGGTCAATCATTGATATGTTATTCATGTAGAGCCAATGAACATATTTGAAGCAGGTAGTCAACTTTTTTTATTTTTCCACTTTCCACACAGCGTTTTCAAACTTTCCTCTAATTTGTCTCCTGCTTCCTCTAGATAGCACTTTTGCTTAAGGTGTGAAAATGTATGTTTACTTTTGCATGATGCATCTGAACAGCACTAACAAATAAGAACAAATGCTAACTGAGTTGATGACTGGCACTCGCATGTGATGTATGCCTTTCACTGACTCAAATCTGAATGGATCCTTTTGATAGCTGAATTGTTCTTTTTTGTGACTTATGTTTTAAACATAGTGTTGAACTGAGATCTTACTTCTCTTTATAAGGCTGGGATTTTAATGGTTTAAATGTTAAATGCCATGTGACCATTTTTAAGATTAGCCCTTGTCTTCTTTAACACTGATGATATTGGTAATGATTACTGACTGGTGTGGGTATAACTAGTGTACGTTCATTACAGCATTGCTACCAAGAGAGCCTGGCCATTGCTGACCTGACACATCCTCCACAGAGGACACGCTTATGCACATTTTAAAGCTGTTTACTGTTTGATTACTAAATCGGATAAATTGGAAAAGAAAGATGATATTAAATGTGGTCTGGGCACCAACTGCTGTTAATGTATTTCTAACTTGCCAGTTATAATCAGATCCATCAGTTGAGCAGAGTTAAACTGGTCAGTTATGTTAGGTAGGGAGGCTGGGCTTTCAGTTTGAAAAGCACATGTTCAAATCTTCCAAACTTTAACAGTAAAGTGTTGCACAGAGGTGGACCATTTCACAACTTTGCTAGTTTAGAGGCTTCATTTTGACAGTCAGAAAAGAATTAGAGGATATTTTGATATCATTTTAATGCCAGAACTGACAAACAAGCAACACTAAGACAGCCAAGAATACGAACTGACTTAATTAAGCCATTAAGACACAAACAGAAAGGGCTATCATTTCTAAATCCCATTTTTATGAAATCAGCACTGAGAACGTGTAATACCTCAATAAACTGAACAACATTATTCCCACATTGCACCCATAGAGAGAACAGGGCTGCCCTCAATTTAACCACTGAGCTCTACTAAATGCTGTGGCACTTAAACTCCTGGATATTCAGTTTAGTTGGAGATTGTGTGTTTGGTGTATTTGGTTTGATAGTGTAAGATCCCCAGGATCACCATTAAAATCTACAGACATCAGTGGGGAAGTATGAGATAGCCAGCCGTTCTCTAACCTGTGAGGATATTAAGGGTTGTGTAGTGTATCCAAGGCTTAAGGTTCTATTCTGTAGACACGCTTTAGGCACTGTAGAGCACTACACAGAGGATTCAGAGTGGAGAATCAGCGCAGAGGGTGACCAAGTTCAGCCCTCTGCTTTTAGCTCTGTCCAGAGAAATTGGCTGCATACTGCAGTGTGTTTTTATGTACTGCAGTGTGTGTGATTGTGCTGGAGAGTTTGTTTCCTGTGGAGGGTACAGGAGAGGACTGTTTTATGCAGGGAAAGGATTAACAGCATGGGAGGAGAAAGAAAAGAGAGAGAGAGCCAGAGAGACAGAGACTGCAGGGAGAAGAATGTTATACTGACACCTTTAGTGCACTTCCTTCTCCACTGTATAAATGGGCTTTCCTCACAAATAGTAGAGTTTATTGTAGAATGTAAGCATTAAAATTCCAAAATATACTACTCTTGCTCAGGTTTTCAATGTGATGGTTGGTGTAGTGTAGTGGTTAACACCTCTGCCTTCTACAGTGTAGACTGGGGTTCAGTCCCCCGGCAGGGCAAGCACCCTACACTATACCAATAAGAGTCTTTAGGCAGGACTCCTAACACCACCTTGGCCTACCTGTGTAAAATGATCAAATTGGAAGCCGCTCTGGATAAGAGCATCTGCCAAAGGCTGAAAATGTAATCGAATGTAAGACTTGGGAATATGTATTCAGAATACTGTTACCTTTTGCATTTTCAGGAGAATATTTTTAAAACACTTACCCACTGCATGAAAAAAAACATCATACAGTCTTCAAATAATCTTCAAAGAAACACCATCATTTCTTGGTTACTAACTATGGTACGTAGTAAAACATGCATGTTAGATGGATTCTAAAATTAAAATTAAAAGCCTTTTTATAAACACTGACATTCCTACTAAAGCCTGAGTATACTGATAAATCAAGGTGATTAGCCAGTTATCAATCTCAGTGTTACTGAGCTCTGCTAAAGCCTGAGTATACTGATAAATCAAGGTGATTAGCCAGTTATCAATCTCAGTGTTACTGAGCTCTTTAGAGGGATGATCAAATGAATCATCTCCTCAGTAGGACAGTCTTTTCGGTATTAAGCCTTTTTTAAAGTATTTTTTCCAACATTTTTCACTCTCCAGTTTATACAGTTTATATATGGAAAATAAACTGCAAATTCAGCCTGTTCTGAATTCATCCTCTTTGTGATGTGCCTAAATCCAATACCCTCACTTATTCCTGCGCACCATGATGCTTTGAATAACTTATAGATAGAACTTCCAGCTAACTTCATATATATATATATAGTTTTTCTGTTTATATTTTCCATCCCTCACTGCTCAGTTTTCCATGTAATTACTGAATACTAAGCCTCAAAATGTAATAAGTCTGCATGTCTAAGTGTTTCATAAATGTATGCATGATAAACAGATTTAAATGCTTTCACAACACTTTCAATGCCATTAAAGTTTACTTAAGTTTAGTTGAGAGAGAGGGG